>NC_143517.1:55524093-55726593 GCF_031878675.1 Megascapheus bottae
AAGACTTACCCTGGGGGGAAAAAAACAACAGCCTTCATTTGCCTATCTGACTTCCCAGCCCTTTACTTCACTAGACCTTTCAAAAACAGCTCTTATCAAATAACATTTGAGGAAATAGCTATGCTTATCAGCTTTCATTTCCCAAAAGTACCAGATACTAAGATTTTTAGAGACCTTAAGCACAAAAATATTGAATTCCACAGGAAATGTTCAACTTCTTTGGCCAAAAAAGCAATGCAAATTAAAGCATTTGGAACTTTTACTCACCCCAGTTAGAATATCCATTACCAAGAAAACTAGCGGGATGTGGCGAAGAGAACACTAATACACTGTTGGCGGAAATGTAAACTTTGTTCAACCACTCTGGAAAACAATATAGAGCTTCTCTATGACCCAGAAATACCACTCCTGACCAGGCCACACTAAAGCTACCAGGACAACTATGTTCACTGCAGCATTGTTTACCATAGCCAGGTTATGGACTCAATGCAGATGAATCAACCCTCAGTGGATGGGTGTATCAAGAAAATGTTACATAAATACACAAAGGGATTGTTTCCATATTGCTCCATTCATGAGGAAATGGAACGACCTGGAAAAAAATACTAAGTGAAGCCAGACCCAAAGTATGTTACCTGTTTTCCCTCATTTGTCATAATTGGAATGTGCCTATAAAATCTGCAAGTAGGCCAGGAGTTTGGCCTAGTGGTAGAGTGCTTGCCTAGCATGCACGAAGACCTGGGTTCAATTCCTTGGTACCACATACATAGAAAAAAGGTGAAAGTGGTGCTGTGGCTCAAGTGGTAGAGCTCTAGTCTTGAGAAAAGTCCAAGGACAGTGCTCAGGCCCTGAGTTCAAGGCCCACAACTGGCAAGAAAAAAAAAAAAAACCAAAATCTACAAGTAAACACAATGGATAGTAGAAGACAAAACCTATACTTGGGCATGATAAACAGGAGTCCAAACATTCACACTGAGACCAAAGGAGGATATTTTCAGGATTCAAAGGCTCAGTAATTATGTGCATATATGTTTATGGAAATGAATTCCAAGAAATGGAAACAAGAAGCTTTATTATTTTACTCCTCTCTCCCTGTAGTCAGTTTTTGATTTCTGTACTTTATCTCGTGTATGACTTTATCTGTCTGGGGACGCGTAAGGGGTGAGCGAACACCAATGGTGGGATAAAAGGTGAACTAAAGCAGCAATATTCCCTAGACACTGTTGAAAATGAACTATACAACTTGTGATGGAAAGGAGTGAGGAGCAAAATAAGGGACGGGGGAGAAAATGAGGGAAGAGGTGACATTGTTCAACAAGAAATGTGCTCATTACTGGACTCACATAACTGTAACTCTGTATATCACCTTTATAATAGAAACAAACCCAAGACAAAACAACTCTCCAGGCTGGGAATGTAGCACAAGTGGTAGACACGAATACACCTGTCTGTACCACACTGCTTTCCTTAGTGAACTTTGACTAAATTGCAAATGAGGAGGTGGACAGTTGGAGTTTATCTCTGCTTTCTGGCTGCTACAAGTCAAGCAGCTTCTTTTTTCTTCCTCCTGCTTCTGCCTTCACCACATACCTTTCTTTTTTTTTTTTTGGTCAGTCCTGGGCTTGGGCTCAGGGCCTGAGCACTGTCCATGGGTTGTTTTCTCAAGGCTAGAGCTCTACCACTTGAGCTACAGTGACACTTTTGGCTTTTTGGTACAGAGGAATCGAACCCAAGTCTTTGTACATGCTAGGCAAGCACTCAACACTAGGCCAAATTCCCAACCTTGCCACAAGTCTTTTAAGTGTGTGGAGTCGGCCAGCCATGGTTTGAAACCTCTTGAAATCTTTTTGTCATGACAAGAGAAAGCATTACAAATGGAATGGTGTATTTAACTTACTTTCCAAATGGTTCATTGATAATGCATAAAAATATAACATTTTGTGCTTGACTTTTTATCTTACAGCAAACTGACTTAAATTCCCAGTTGGATAAAGTCAAGCATATATAAAATGTGGCTTTTTGTTTTTGGCCAATCTCGGGGCTTGAACTCAGGGCCTGAGCAGTGTCCTTGGGTATTCTCAAGGCTAGAGCTCTACCACTTGAGCCACAGTACCACTTCTGGCTCTTCCTAGGATTACAGGTGTGAGCCACCGCACCTGGCTATTTCCATTTCCGGCTTCTTCTATATGTTGGTGCCAAGGAATTGAACCTGGGTATTCGTGAATGCTGGGATGACTTTGAAATCTGATCCTCAGATTATAGTCCCCTAAATAGTTTTAAGACCATCGGCATGAGCCACCAGTGCCCAGCTGTGCACACATTCTTAATGATCTTTTATGTATGAGGTCATGTAATTAATGATCAAAGTTCATTTTTACTTTCCAGTTTGGGTGACTTTTAGCTAAAAATGAGAGAAAACCTTCCAACTTCATAATTTCAACATATTTTACAAACTCCACACAGATATATATCTATCACTTCCAGAGTTTATGGACAGTATGCCACAGAAAGGATAAGAAACACTTTGGTCTCTATAGTTAAAGAATATGTACCATTGAAAACATTCCAGTGTCAACAGCAATTTATTTTATTGAGGCAGAGGTTTACTATGTTTCCCAGTCTGATTTCAAATTACAGGATTTAATGGATCTTCCTGTTTCAGATTCCTGAACAGCTGCTGGGACTATAGGATGTTACCATCATACCCGGTAGGTCAATAGCATTGTAAATTATGCATATATTATATGCATGAACAGCTGTTGTACTTGTTCTTTACTGTAATCTTCAATATATTTTCTCAAAATGAAGAAATAAATTTGAGTCTTCACATTTAAGTTTTATTACACAAGCTATACATACAAAATGAAATCCTTGTCATCAAAGATTCATCTGAATCTGAAAAATAACTTATACATATACTTCAATGTTTGCACTGATTGGCCTTGTTTATGGATTATGTGAGGCAGCATTTACTAATTAAGGGCTTGAGTTCGGCCTGGGCACTGTCCCTGAGCTCTTCAGCTCAAGGTCCTACCCCTTGAGTCACAGCCCCACTTTCCATTTTCTAGTGATTAACTTGAGATAAGAGTCTCATAGTGCCCCGGGCTGGCTTTTAATTTTGATCCTCAGATCTAAGCCTCCTGGCTAGGAGTACAGGCAGGAGCCACCATACCCATGGTTTTAGGAAGTTTTAAGTATCTAGATTAAAAAACAAAAAAGATAGCTTAATAATTGTAGTAAAATCCAAACCCTTGGGTGAGGATGCAACTCAATGATAGAAGGCACGGTGTAGCAGACTTGAGTTCCTAGGCCGAATTCCTAGCATGTCCCCCACCCTAATCCCTCAACTGAACTGCTCCTTTTAGTGTTCCCTATTCTTCTCAAAGTTTCCAATACAAGCTAATTTGAAAATTAACACTAGAATTCCCCTCCCTCCTCCTAAGGAGAGAATGTATGGAAGCGAATGATTTAAACTTTAACAAAGTAATGTATTTTTGGCATCAGTAATACAATTCTCGCACTCTTATCTTTGTACAAAAAATATAAGTTAAATACAATTTTAGATACAGACTAAATTAAAAAATTTTGGCTATTAAAATGGTTAACAAGATAGTTATTAATATTTGTTATATGTAAAAGGCAGACATTTAAACTTTTGTTTTTTTTTTTTTTTGGGGGGGGGGGGGGCTGGTCCTGAGGCTTGAATTCAGGGATGTTCCTGAGCTTCTTTTTGTTCAAGGGTTGTGCTCTATTACTTAAGCCACAGCACCACTTCTGACTTTTCTGAGGAGTTTATTGGAAATAAGAGTCTCATGGACTTTGCTGCAAAGCAGGCTTAGAACCACAGATCTCAGCCTCCTGAATAGCTAGGATTATAAGTATGAGTCACCAGCTCCTGGTTCAGTGTTTATTAACCCAAATTACAGTGACAAAAATATCTATCTGAAAATATTCTAATAATCAAGTACAGAAGCCTTTGTGCTAGTCATGACGAATTCTGGCTTTTAAGTGAACAGGGAACGGAAGTGAAAGGCCTATTGGATAGAGTATTTTAAAAAAGACAACAAAGAGGATAGCAGAAATACAATAACCCATATTGAATTTTCTTTCTTTTTCTGCGGGATCAAATCCAGGGCTTCACACATGCTAGGTAACTACTCTATCTTAAGCTACACCCTCAGCCCAAATCTAGGTTGACAGGTAAAAAGTGCTTAATACAAAAAATTTTCATGTTGCTAATTATCCTTAAGTGCCATAAAACATTTGCTATCCATATAGCTTTATTAGAGCTGGTCAAACTTCAACTATTACTATTATAACAATTCAAACAAATTTCCAAAATTTGTCGGCTATCATACTTACACATGTACATAAATATCAGAAGTTTAAATACTTTTGTTTTACTATTTTAATTTTTTCTGGAAGATGCAGGATTTGATCTTGCACCATTACACGGACTTGTCAGAAGTATATTAAATATGAATATAAAAAGTACTTGGTAGTTACAATGACATCATGATCTGGAACAACTGAAGTTTTTTATCTCCTGCTCCATTTTCTATATGAAGGGTGAAAAAAGAATAGTAAGTTTCAACATGAGAAAAGCAAAAAAAACAAAAACAAAAAACGCACAAAACAATTTCATTGCTATTAAAAAGGAATTAACCCAAGGTCATGCCAGGGCTTGTTCCAGGAGGCCCACAAAAGCTGGGACCTTCTCCAGGGACTTTGGATAGAGTAAGAATTCTCTAACTAAACTGAACGAACGTCCCTGCTTTCTCTCCCTTTTCTTCCTCTACAATCTGCACTACATTTCTGAATCAATCCCCAGATTCCTGCTAATGGAAGAAGCTTAAGAATCCTTAATCATGGAATAAAGCCACATCAAAATTAAACTACATGTTTTCTGTTTTACCTTATTGCTTTAAAAAGAACCCTCCTAAGGATATCAACATCTAAGTAAGTTAATTAAGTTTACCGGTCACATATATATTAACATTTTATACTTTACAACTAATAGTTTTATACATGTATACAATTTGCATCATATTCTAGTAGGTATATAGCAAACACAATATTATACTTTGCAGGCACTAGTAATGTATATAATATCTAAGATGTATTTTTTTCTAAACACATTTTTAAAAATACTGTAGTACCATCTATATGGATTTTAAAAAGTAGGTCTGTTATCTTCATTAAAACATACAAAATGAAGAACTCCCAGGATCTGGGAGCACCAGTGACCCATGCTTCTAATCTTCATTACTTAAGAGGTTGAAATATAAGGATCACAGTTCAAAACAACTCAAGAAGACAAATCTGAGAGACTCTTATCTCCAATTAAGTAGCAAAAGGCCAGAAGTGGAGGTTTGGTTCAAATGAGAGCACCAACTTTGAGCAGAAAAAGCCAAGAAAGAATAAGAGTTCTTCAAGAGACCCTACCAGCACATACAGTCTTACTGAAACTGCAGTTTCATTGTTCATTATAAAGACAAACCAATGAAGATTTAAACTTAAAAGTGAAGTCAAATGCAGCTAGAAATAATTCATACTCCATGTGTTAAAATAGCACTTCAATTCTTTTTTTTATAGCTGGAGACATGGTCTCACTGTAGTCTTGGCTGAACATGAACTCACTGTGAAGCTTAGGGAGCCTAGAATTCACAATCCTTCTGTTTCAACCTCCTAAGTACTGAGACTACAAGCATGTGCTACTAAACCTGGCTTCTAAACTTTCTTTTTTTGCCTCTAAACTTTTAATAATCAGTTAAATAAAAGCTTTTGCCATCTTATAGAAGAGATATATTATGTGGAAAAAAAGAACATTAAAAGAAATCTAACTCAGGGCCGGGAGTCTGGCCTAGTGGTTAAAGTGCTTGCCTAGCATGCACGAAGACCCGGGTTCGATTCCTCGGTACCACATACATAGAAAAAAGCCGGAAGTGGTGCTGAGGCTCAAGTGGTAGAGCTCTAGCCTTGAGGAAGTCCAAGGACAGTGCTCAGGCCCTGAGCTCAAGCCCAGGACTGGCAAAAAAAAAAAAAAAAAAAAAAAAAATCTAACTCAGTAATTTACCTGAATAAGTGTGGTTTTATCATAATCCCCACGATGCTGATAAATACACTGGCTGAGAACTGCATATAAATTTTCGAGTTGAAATATATTGTAGTTTTCACTTTTTTTAACAACAGTCTTTAGAATATCCTAAAAGAAAATATGAGTGTTTCCACGTTAGATAAAATTCTGAGATGAAGACAGTTAATTCTCAAAATTTGGGAAAGTACCATTGTAAAAGACAGAGAACAAACTAAAGCATTTGAGGAGCTGTGGTAGCTCCTGCACTTAGCTATACTTATACTTCATCATCATTCTGTGATACTGGCCTTTGTATTGTATATACCTCATTCTCAAAACTATCCAGAACTGCAACATACAAATTTAAAACTAACCTCAAATTACATTAAGTGTATTTAATGGCAGTATGGACACATTACAATCAAATCTATTATATGAAACTATAAATACTATATAAATGGTAAGTTACTTATCAATTTGGGATTCCTTTTATTAAAGAGACTCTGGTTAGTATCTTTTTTTAAAATGGTAGACTCACTTTATTTCTACAATGATACAAATGTGGCCCTACCAAGCTGTGCCATCACAATGAAGTAAAACAAAACAAAACAAAAAAAACCCCAAAACCACCCACATAAAGCTGGGTGCAGTGTGGCTCACACCTGTAATTTCAGGAGCCTAAGATCTGAGGAGTACAGTTCAAAGTCAGCCTGGGCACTAAAGTCTCTGAGATTCTTACCTCCCTTTAATTAACGACCAGAAAACTAGAAGTAGTGCTCTGGCTCAAGGGATAGGACGGTAGCCTTGAGCTGAAAAGCTCATGGACAAGTCCCAGGCCGGACAACTGACAAAAACAAAACAAACACACTCATAAAATGGTTGCATGTAATGGTCAGGAAAATGGTGAGAAAATAATGGTTTGTGTATGTTAAAAAGTATAGGGGAAGTGGTGCTGTAGCTCAAGTGATACAGTGCTAGCCTTGAGCTGAAGAGCTCAGTGACAGCACCCAGGCCCAGAGTTCAAGCCCCATGAGTGACAAAAAAAAAATATATAGATATAGATATAGATATAGATAGATGTGTGTGTATGTCAACAAACACATTAGCTCTCTCCAACAATTACCTTTATGTAAATTAGTCCTCTCTTAAAAGGTCCTTGTTTATTACATGTCTAACAGATCTATTCAACTATTACACAGCTTCTTTTTTGTTAGTTATAAAATAATTAGGGAAAGTAAAAATCTGAAGTAGTCTGAATAAATGACTACCTATAATTCACTAAATGATAGATAATGCCTGTATAATGAGAATAAAACTGGGGAAATACATTAGAACTGATTACTATACCTAACTCCTTAAAATATAGTGAACTAAACAGTATTATTTCTATGGCTATGAGATTTATGTGATTTCAATTTCACTTTTTTGGGGGGAGTCGGTTGTGGGGCTTGAACTCTGGGCCTGGGTGCTGTCCCTGAGCTCTACAGCTCAAGGTTACCACCTGCAGTGCCACTTCTGGTTATCTAGTGGTTAACAGGAGATAAGAGTCTCACTATCTTTAGTGCCCAGGCTAGCTTTTAACCACCATCCTCAGATCTCAACCTCCTGAGTAGCTAGGATTACAGGCATGAGCCACCGAGCCTGGCTAATTTCAAAAGTAAAAAGCCAGAAATGGAGGTGTGACTTAAGTGGTAGAGTATTAGGCTTCAACAGTGTGAGGCCCTGAGATAAAGCTATGTACTGGTATAAACAGAAGCAAAATTTAAGACAACCAAAGAAACTTACAATCCTTTAGATCCTAGAACAGAAGGAAAAAAACTAAGGGTGAGAGAAAAGGAGAAAAGAAAAACTCCTAGCTGGACAAGTTAGCTTGTTACTTGCAGAATTACCACATACTTACACAGAATAGATTTCCTTCCACAATGTTAAAACTTTTATTTTTTATCTAGAGAAATAATTTACCTTTGCTAAGTATGTACAGTTCTACATATAATAACATTTAGTCCTGAAATGTGTCCAAAGTAAAACAGCTAAATTGGGACTAGGATGAAACTTTTTCTTTTTTTTTTTTTGCCAGTCCTGGGCTTGAGCTCAGGGCCCGAGCACTGTCCTTCAACCTTCTCAAGGCTAGAGCTCTACCACTTGAGCCTCAGCACCACTTCTGGCTTTTTTCTATTTATGTGGTACGGAGGAATCGAACCCGGGTCTTCATGCATGCTAGGCAAGCACTTTAACCACTAGGCCAAACTCCTGGCCCATAGGATGAAACTTTTTCTAATTTGAAGTTAAAGGATAATACATCAGTTTTATTTCAGGTATGTTAAAGCAACTACACACATCCAAGATGTTAGTTGTAGAGGTGAAGACTGCCATTGGGGAGTGTAATGCATTGCATCATCGTCACCCTTCCTGAGGTGAAGGTTAACCAGGAGCACACAGTAGAGAAAAGGAGAAAGAAAATCTGAGAAACCTATAAGCACTGATGAAGACAAGGATGCTTTAAGGAGATAACAGTCAAAGGAGGAGAGTTATCAATACTATAAAATGCTGTTAGGATGTTATTTTACTTGAATAATAAGGAAGAAAACCAAATGGAGGGGCATGAACAGGGAAAAAGAAGTGCCAAGCAATCTGGCAGTTTATCAGAATCGCTTAGCTATTTTCCTTCTGGTTCTTCCCACAGATTCTCAGATGTAATTACTAATTTGGGACAAAGGAAGGAGAAGAGTAATAAAGGGAAGCTAAGAGGAAGCAAAGTTTTAGTTTCCTGTGTCCTTATGTGGCCATCCTGCCTCTAGTTCCAATCCAATGTTCGGGAATTAACAATATGCATAGGCATATTATGATTTCAATTCACATACTTTTAGCCGTTCATGGTTCACAACGAGTGAGGGTGTAGGCTGAGAGAGAATTGCCAAAGCCTTTTCAACACTGATGAGTCGCTGTTGTTCTACTTGGGAACGTCTAGCTCGAGTCATTCTTAGGAGACACATTTCTAGAATGGAAAAAACATAAATATTAGGCAGATTAAATAACAGAATTTCACTAAAAACTAGTACTAATTTTGGGTTAATCTTCAGAACACTGTCATTTAGGTGCAAACTGAAAAGTATTTAACTGTAATGGGCACAATCCTAGAATTTAAAAAACTCTTATCCTGAAAACAGAAAGTGGTGCTCAAGGGGTAGGGCAGTAGCCTTGAGGTGGAAGAGCCCAAGCCCCAGAGATCAAGCCCCATGACTGACAAAAAAAAAAAAAAAAAAAAGACTGGGAGTGTAGCTAGTAGAGTGTCTAGCATGAAAGGCCTTCTATTTAATCCTTGGTGCAATAACAGTAATCAGTAAAAGTAGATCTGGAGGTATGAGAGACAGAGACAGAGAGAGAGAGAGAGAGAGAGAGAGAGAGAGAGGGAGGGAGGGAGGGAGGGAGGGAGGGAGGGAAAAGGAGAGGGAGAGAGGTGGGGGCGGAGAGGGTGAAGAGGATACTTATTTTTCTGATAGATGTAGTTTTCCCAGCAGGGTTCAGCAGCTATGATACAGACACCATATGGCCCCTTGTCTACCTGGAAGTATTTGCTACCTGGTTTAAAGGTTATTTAAGAAAAAGTTTGATCCTTGAACTAGAGCAATTCACTGACAGATGAGAAAAATAATGTCAAGAGTGGGTAAGGGTATTTCCTAAGGCCATATAACTAGTTGTTTTCAGAGCCCAGACAACAACTCAGATTCCCTGATCTCTACTTGTCCTCTAAATACTGGCTCTGACAATATTCAAAAAAACAAAACAAAACTATGATCCCCAAACAAAACCTGTGAAGTTATATACCAGAAGGCTAACACATGAAACATCCCCATGTTGTGGTTAGAGTTTTTCTACCATGTCTGAGTGCTTGCTCAGCATGTTTCAACTCTTACTATTTTAACTCCAGAACCACTAGATAGATAGATATGTAAAATAGTATTCACATCCAAAGGGCTATATATCCTTGTCCATGTGTCTACAATAACCCAAACAAAAACTCAATTTAAAAAAGTCCTTCAGGGGCCGGTAGTTTGGCCTAGTGGTAGAGTGCTTGCCTAGCATGCACGACGACCCAGGTTCAATTCCTCCGTACCACATACATAGAAAAAAAGCCGGAAGTGGTGCTGAGGCTCAAGCCTTGAGGCTCTAGCCTTGAGGCTCTAGCCTTGAGAAAATCTAAGGACAGTGCTCAGGCTCTGAACTCAAGCCCAGGACTGGCAAAAAAAAAAAAAAAAGTCCTACAAACCAGACATTAGTGGTTCACACCTGTAATCTTAGCTACTTAGGAGGCTGAAATCTGAAAATCTCAGTGCCCGGCCTTATTTTGCTTTTTAAAAAGTTTCTTGGGCCAGGAGTTTGGCCTAGTGGTAGAGTGCTTGCCTAGCATGCATGAAGACTCAGGTTCGATTCCTTGGTACCACATACATAGAAAAAAGCCAGAAGTGGTGCTGTGGCTCGTGGTAGAGCTCTAGCCTTGAGGAAATCCCAAGGACAATGCAGGGCCCAGGACTGGCAAAATAACAACAACAAAAGTTTCTTGCAAGCTTTTAAAACCTTAGTCACATCCTCAGCTAACAAACACCCTCATTTTTGCTGGTTATTTTGGAGGCAGAGTCTAATGATCTTTTTTGCTCAAGGCATGCCTGGAACTGTGATCTTTCAAATTTCTGCACATTATCTAGTCAGGATTACAAAAATGAACCACCAGCATTTTTAAACTGACACTCACCTTTTGCTTCATTTTCCTCAGAAATGTCTATTATCTGACAACTGGCAGCATCTCCATTGCAAGCGATCTTATCTTTTTTCAATTCTGTACATGCTGTAGCTTTCCTAGATTCTTCAAGTTCATTCTCATCATTGCAAGTACTTGGACTATTACTTCCCATGTCAATTTTGCTTTCGGAGATATTCTGTTGCTTCTCATTTTCTTCTACTGAAGACTCCCCTGTATTCCCAGGCTCATGGTCTGCACTCATATCTTGGATTTCTTCTGTGTCACTCTCCATGTGCTCATTTGCGGCATTTTGGCTATCATTCTTCACTTGTGAAATTTTCCTCCGCTTTGTTTTTGTGCCTACATGCCACTTTGACTTTCTGTGAATTTTTCTCTTAACCTGAGCTTAAAAAAAAAAAGAATATCCAACAAATCTCTAAATTCTTCGGAGAGACATAGAAAAAGAAAGTGAGAGGATGAAGAAGTTGAGAAAAACACAAGCAGCTTTGTACGGTTGCAATACAGAACTAGAAAGTAATAAAAGATAAAGATGGTCTGAATTCCAAGGCAGAAGGAAGAATAACCCAGGGACAAATATTTAGATGAAAGTAGGTAATAAGGAATCTAGTCAAATCTCAAATATCTATAGTAGAATTACATTCACCAGGGGATCATACAGACAGACAGACACATACACACATATACACCCGTGGAGAAAAATACTGTGTGTGTGTGTGTGTGAGAGAGAGAAAGAGAGAAAGAGAAAGAGAGAGAGAGAGAGAGAGAGAGAGAGAGAGAGAGAGAGAGAGAGAGAGAGAGAGAGAGAACTCTAAGCCTGAGTGTTCTCCCTGAGCTCTTCAAGCTCTACCACTTGAGCCACAGCACCACTTCTGGTTTTCTGGTGGTTAATTGGAGATTAAGAGTCTCAGATTTTTGGGCCGGGAGTTTGGCCTAGTGGTTAAAGTGCTTGCCTAGCATGCATGAAGATCCCAGTTCGATTCCTCGGTACCACATATATAGATAAAAGCCAGAAGTGGTGCTGAGGCTCAAGTGGTAGAGCTCTAGCCTTGAGAAAGTCCAAGGACAGTGCTCAGGCTCTGAGCTCAAGCCCAGGACTGGCAAAAAACAAAACAAACAAAACAAACAAAACAAAACAAAAAAAAACTTGAGTGGAGCCATAGGGCAGGCTTTATCACCCTGCCTCATCTCAAGTCAGATTTTTGTGCCTGGGCTGGCTTGGAACCACAATCCTTAGATCTCAGCCTCCTGAGATTAGGATTATAGGCATGAGCCACTGGCACTGGTAAGAAAAATATTTTACAAGTAGTGTACAGATAGAGTTTTAACTTCTGATTGGCACATAGCATGCATAAAATATGCAAAATATAGTGAGGATCACTAGAAATAATTAAGAATAATTATCTGAAATAAGAAAACAGAAGACGGGAGCATGGCCTAGTGATAGGGCGCTTGCCTAGCATATATAAAGCCCTGAGTTCGACTCCTTAGTATCACATACACAGAAGAAGCCAGAAGTGGTGCTGTGGCTGAAGTGGTAGAGCGCTAGCTTTGAGGAAAGCCCAAGGGCTGTGCTCAGCCCTGAGTCTAAGGGTCAGGACTGGCAAAAACTCCAAAAAACCAAAATACCAGGAAATGAAAATCAGTAAAATCAATCCACATAAATGGTACTATTGGGCTGGTGATAGAAGACCAGCCAATACAGGTATATTATAAAGTTGGGATTTCAAGGATGTAGTTGTTTCAATATTAGCAAAATGAATGATATGATGGAGAAAGTACTGGCATTAGAAGAGAATAATGGTTATAATTTTATAAATGAAAATTATTCAAGAGTATTTACCAGGAGTGCTGCAAGCAACTGGAATATTAGATGTCTTTAGCTTTTCATTCTGCTCCAGATCTGACTTTTTGTCCCCAGCAGGCAGAGCACTGTGCTTTGGCATCACATGGTAGTAAGATGGGGCATACTTGGAGGAGCTACAACCTTATAAACATGCAGAATTTCAAAAAGGATGTCCAGATTTCAAAATTACAGGAAGGATTAAAAAGGATTCCATACGCTACATAGGAATCCTATTTTTCTAGTGCTAAACCATTTTCCTACCTCTTTTCTTTCTAGATTCCTGAATTTCTTCACAAAGCTGCTCGAAGTCTTCATCAAGTTCTTCTTTAATTATTGCATAGGCTGTATCTCTTAAAGCACAGGCTCTATGCCTAATAAGCCGGTCTGAAAAATGAATAAACAAATATAATTCTTAGTTTCCCTGCTGATTATTTACCTATAAAAATGGTCTCAATTTTGTGAGCCCAATTTCTTATAATTCCTTTATATTTTTACCACAGTAAAAGTTACTAGAATTGTGCTGCTCTGCTTTTGGTACAAGTCTAATGCTCTGGTTATGAATCAGCATGGCCGTTTTAGCGTTGTACGTGCACTATTCAATCCTTGAAATATCAGAAACATGGTGTAGTTCAGTGAGCTTTCCAATTATTTAACAGAACTCTTAATAGTTCCTTATACTAGGAGTCTCATGCTCTACTGACTAGCCGGGCGCCTTCCTTATATTCACTAACCTAACTTACTTACAACCTCCAACAACTAGAAGTCTGAAAAGATACAGCCAATTTTGTAGGCTTCCTATCTTTAGAGAAAACAAATGGGAGACTTAGTAGTATCTTTTTTTCCCCCCCTTTTTGATCGGAGGACTTGAACTCTGGGCCTGGGCGCTGTCCCTGAGCTCTTCAGCTCAAGGCTACTGACCTACCCCTGGAGCAACACCACTTCCAATTTCTGGTGATTAATTGGAGATAGTCTCATGGGCTTTGTAGTGCCCAGACTGGCTTTGAAGCATGATCCTCAGATCTCAGCCTCCTGATTAGTTAAGATTACAGGAGTGAGCCACCAGACCCAGGCTTTTCTTTGTTTTCTTCGGTGCCAGTTCTAGGGCTTGAACTCTGTTCCTAGGTGCTGTCTCTGAGCTTCCTTTTGCTCAATGCTAGCATTCTACCACTTGAGCCACAGCTCCACTTATGGCTCCTTTGTGTGTGTGTGTGTGTGTGTGTGTGTGTGTGTGTGTGTGTGTACAAGAACAGTTTATTGGAGAGAGATAAGAGTTTCATGCACTTTCCTGCCTGGACTGGCTTTGAACTGTAATCCTCAGATCTCAGTCTCCTGAGTAGTTAGGATTTAAAAGCATGAGACATCAGCACCTGGCTGATTTTTTTTTTAATTTTTTAAAATAAAAATACTAGTACTGGGTTGGAGTTTGGGCTAGTGGTAGACTGCTTTCCAGCATGCACAAAGACCCAGGTTCGATTCCATAGTACCATGTACATTTGAAAAAAAAAAAGGAAGTGGCACTGTAGCTTACGTGGTAGAGAAAGCCCAAAGACAGTGATCAGACCCTAAGTTCAAGCCTGAGGACTGGTTAAAAAACAAAAAACAACAACAACAAAAAACCCCACTAGTACAAGAATTACGCAGTATAACTCTTGTTTGTGTACTGGAATTTGAACTCAGAGCTCTCCATTTGCTGGACAAGTGCTCTACTGCTGAGTTGCACCTCTAGCTCTAAAATATTGCTTCTGTAATAATAACTGCAAAGATCTTAACTAAAAATCTTTCAATATGTTTCATGATGTACTCTATCTGTAATGTAACACCTGATATAAAAATACCACCCACAGAATCAAAATGCATTAATGCTCACCTCCAGGATCTCTATCTGGATTATATTCTAAAGCATTACTACAGATTAGATCAATATCTCTCAAGTAGTCTTTCACAGTCAGATATTTGTGTAGATCAATTTTACTAATCATAGATGAAAGGTCCATTGGCTGCTTTATCACAGTGATATAATCTGGAACCTAAAATTCAAACAAATTACCAGATCACTAACTTAACATTAAAAAAATTTTAGGTTTCTTCCAGTCACTATAATGGATAGAGAATAAATAAAACTACTCTTATTAATATAAAATATTTGCCTCTATCAAAATCAGTTTGTTTTATATTGCACCTTCATTGAGTAGGTACATTCTCCATTAATATCTTCTTCTTTTCTTCTCAACCCCCAACCAGTCCTGGGCCTTGAACTCAGGGCCTAAGTACTGTCCTTGGGCTTTCTCAAGGCTAGAGCTCTCTCACTTGAGCTGCAGCACCATTTCTGGCTTTTCTCTATCTATATGGTACTGAGGAATTGCACCTGGGTCTTCGTGCATGCTAGGCAAGCACTCTACCACTAGGCCAAACTCGCGGCCCCTTTCTTTTCCTTTCTTAAAATTGTATTTTGTTGTCGGGTTGATGTATAGAGAGGTTAACTACATTCGTCAGGTAGTGGGTACATTACTTATTGAACATTGATACCTGTCTTCCCATGTTTTTCTCCCACCCCTTCCCAATCATCTTGCATTAACATCTTTTGAAATGCTTTTCTTCATTCAAGTGCCATCTATCTGTCAACTTGAGACAAGAACTGACTTTCTATCAAGCAGGGGCCACAGACCTATAATCTCAATACCTAGAAAGCTGCAGCAAAACAAGAACATTGTTAGCCAGAGGTCAGCCTAAGCTCCACTGCATGTTCCAGAATAGTCTGTACTACATTTCAAGTCTCTGCTTCTGGCTCAATGTCAATTGTGCAGGTCAGGTCACAGGACTAGCACATGGCATTAAGACAGTCTCAATTTTGCTTTTAGAATGTTTAATTTGGGTGAAAAAAGTTAACTGTCTATTCTCAGCAGGAATAATAGTTCTTAAAGTCTTGATATTATTAAAACACTAATTCAATACAAACTTTCCATACAGAAAATACAAGTTTATAGTATGAACTATCCAAATACTGATTTTGAAGCATTAGAGCTTAGAACACATGTATGCTAACGATTAAAGTAGTACCTCATTGAGGTCAACAGGCTTAGTAAACACTCGGAATCGTTTGTCAATAGCAAGCCTGTGTGTGACATTTCTTAAGAAAATCCTCAGTTCTCTAAATGTATCTTCTTCTTGTTCTTCTAATCGTTTTACTTCTTCTTCAGTCAGTGGTTTTGGCTCAGGTGGTGGTGCTACTGGGAGTACCTCTAAGGCCTGCAAAACTTTACAAAAAGATTTAGTTACTACCTCTCCATCACTCTGAGGGTGACAAATATTCATTTCTACCAGGAAATACTTTCCAGAAATAATAACTGATAATTTGGAATGCCAATCCTTAAAAGTTATTACAAACTATGGTACTTTTTTTTGGGTGCCAGTACTGGGGCCTGAACTCAGAGCCTAAGCGATGTCCCTAAGTTTCTTTTGCTCAAGGCTAGCACTCTACCACTTGAGCCACAGCACCACTTCTGGCTCTCTAGGTGGTAGTGAGGAATGTATTAACTTTTAGATAGGTGACTAACCTGCTTTCTTTTTCGATATAGGAGACTTGGCAGCTTGTTTGATAATTAAATCTTCAAAAAACTTTGTTCGTTCTTCTTTACCTGGTAACTGGACATTAAAAACCTCTCCATAATCATGGATGAATAATTCTTGCACCTTAAGGAAAACAAATGAAAACCACATACACATGTAACGTACACAAACACAATTCGGCTATCAATCATTTCATGTAATAGATCAAATTTTTTAATGAAAATTTTGATATAATAAAGCAACAGTTTTCTGCCTTGGTAGTCTGAAAATGTCTGCTGTAAGACAAAATAGGATAGAGCCAGGTGCGGTGGCTCATACCTGTAATCCTAGCTACTCAGGAGGCTGAGATCTGAGATCAGGGACAGCGCCCAGGCAGAGTTGAAGCCCCATGACCCACAAAAAAAAAAAAAACCACATTAAGACAGTTCAGGGATCCTAGTTTCTCTGCATATGTATTGGATGGGTTATTATTATTTAAAAATGTAATCACTTTTTAAAATATTTAAGTTGCAGCAAAACCAACTGTAGTCTTCATTGTTTTTCACAATAAACCAGGCATCAAAAAAATAATAAAGCAACTGTTTTCTATCTTTTAAAGCATGCTGGATTTATGTATAAACCATGTGTGTAACAGATGAGTAACAACACAGGATCTTCTCTAAAGACTTAAGAATACAGTGACTGATAAGATTATGTTGTATTTGAGGGGTTTGGGAGAGTTGGACATTGGTGATCCACGCCTTTAATTCTAGTTATTCAAGAGACTGAAAAGTGAGGATGGTAGTTCTAAGCTAGCCTGTGCAGGAAAAGTCCGTGAGATTCTTCAAGAATCCACCAGAAAGCCAGAAGTAGACCTGTGGCTTAAATGCTAACACATCAGCTTTGAACAGAGAAAGATGAGGGACAGTACACAGACTCCAATTCCAAGCCCCAGGACACATACGCAATCCCCCCCCCCCCCGTATTTGTGGAGATTAACTTTCACAACCCAACCTTAGATATGAGACGTGTGTATGAGTCAATGTTCAAAAAAAACCAAGACTGAAAAATAACAAATGTGGTATGGAAAAATGGAAACCAGGTAGGAATGTAAAATCATGCAAGCTCTGTATAAAACTGTATGGTGGTTACTAAACGATAACAACATTACTGTGAATCTTAGAATATGTTCAAGAGAAACAAAGGCCACAATTCAAAGTTATTTGTAATAACCGCAGCAACATTATTCAAAAAGCCAAGTGATGGAGACAACCCAAATGTTTATATCACTAGACAAAATGTAGAACGACCCAAGAATGAAATATTATTTAGCCTAAAAAGAGTAAAATGTGGATTTAGGGTATAGCCTAAATCTTTGAAATTGCTGGTATACTTCATTTGTTTTGGTTATAGCCTTATAAAATTAGAAGGCAATGGCTCTGGCTCTTGCCTATAATCCTAGCTGAAATCTGAGAAATGTGGTTCAAAGCCAGTCCAGACAAATCTGAGACTCTTATATCCAATTAACCAGAAAAAAGCCAGAATGGAAGTGTGGCTCAAGTGCTCGGAGCATCCCAAATGGAAGAGTCACAAGGGGGAAAAAAGCCATGCAAGAGCTTATGGCCAGAAGTCCAAGCCCCAATATGAAGACTGACAAACACAGATACATACACACATACTCACAAAGAAAAAATAAAGTAAAATGAAGACATTGAAGGCAAAAGAAAAAATTTAAGAATTTTATAGATAGAGGCTGCAAGCGTAGCCTACTGGTAGAGTGTTCCTCAGTACCACATACACAGAAAAAGCTGGAAGTAGTGCTGTGGCAAGTGGTAGAGCACAAGCTTTAAGTACAAACTGTCCAAGGACAGTGCCCAGGCCCTGATGGGAAGCTCCAGGACTAGTAACAAAACAAACAAAACAAGAAGAAAAGAAAATTTGTGTGACATGTAGCAGAGCCTACTATTACAATTCTCCTTTGAGTACAATGCTGTGTTCTATTTCCTAGCCTCCTCTGCAGTAAGTTATAGCCAGAGGATTAAAATTTAGCCAAGAGAATAGACAGGAAATGACATATACCATCTTCTAGAACAGCCACATGTAAATGCCAGTCTATTTAGCAGGCAGGAGTGAAAATGAGAAACTCTCTTGCCATGTTTGAATGACCTACATGGCAAGAGAAGACATACCAATCTATTACCAGCCCAGTAATAGGTGAGCAACAACAACAACAAGAAATCTAATTCACCAATAATTCTAACAAATATGTCATATGATAGAAGAAATATTTAGTGTAAAGAAGCGTGTGTCAGAGTGGGAAATAAAAATGAACAAAAAAGACTATTATTAAAAAACACAGCTGTCATCTCATTTCAGATATTAGAAGGGCTGTATGTACTATCTGGGAAACAAATAAGAGATGAAGAAATGAGATCATCAAACTAAACTGCTTTTAAGTGAGACACAGCTAATGAACAAACTTGCATCCAAAGTTTCAAAATAAGTGGTATATCCACAAATAGGAAAGGCTGTAAAGTCAAGAAATTACAAAGTTTTTGCAAAGTAAAAGTCATTAGAATAAATAGTCTAAAGAATGGGAAACAGTCTTTACTAGTACTCATTTGACAAGGAATTAATAACCAGAATAAAGAAGGATCTCAAAACATGAAACTCTAAAAAAAAATAATTCAAATAATAATTGGGCAAATGAAATGAGCAGACAATTCTCAAAAAAGATGAATGATCAATAGACACATAAAGTGTTCAATATCTCTGGTTATCTAGAGCGTCTGTAGTATTCTACCATGCTTCCAGCTCTGCTCTTTGCAGAGAGGGTCTAACATATTTTTCTTTTTTGGTTAGGTCGTGGGGCTTGAACTCTGGGCCTGGGGGCTGTCCCTGAGCTCTTAAGCTGAAAACTAACACTCTACCACTTGAGCCACAGCACCACTTTCAGTATTCTGGTGGTTAATTGGAGATAAGAGTTTCATGAACTTTCTTGCTCAGGCTGGTCTTGAACTGTGATCCTCAGATCTCAGCCTCCTGAGATTATAGACATGAGCCACTGGTGTCTGGCTCTAACAGACTTTTCTCAGATCCCTGACCATAAGGAAATGAAAATAAAAAATGACATTGACATTTCTTCTCACTCTGCTCAGAATGGCCAACATTTGTTAACAAGGGTTTGGGGGGAAGGAAGAAATCCTTATACACTGTAGGTAGAGATGTAAACTAGTACAAATACTATGGAAATCAGTATGGAAGCTCCTTAAAAAACTAAAAGCATTCATCTCTGAACTATTCACAATAGCCAAGCAATGGAAACAATCCAGATGCCCTACTGCAGACGAATGGATACAGAAAATATGGTATATATATAGAATGGAATTCTACATAGCCAACAGACAAGATAAAATAATGGCATTTGCAGGGAAGTGGATGAATCTAGAGCGAATCATATTGAGTGAGACAAGTCAAGACCAAAGGAACAAAAGGCACATGGTATCCTTAATATGTGGCTATTAGATCCAAACAGTACAAGAGCAAGGACTCAAAAGTTGCATACCCAATGCTATGGACATGGTATTGGAAATATAAACACAACTACATAGACAAAAAACTTACGACTCTATAGACATAATGTTTTATTACACTGATTAATATATATCTATGATATATATTAGCCTAATTTGGATTATGTTCTAAAAATTAAGTGCCTATGATTGTATACAGAGATTCCCTTCTTGAATACTTGTTTGTTAAACACGTCATTTGAAATATGATGTAACAATCAATGTTAATAAATTCTTTAATAAAAAAAGTAAAAGAAAAAAAACTAAAAGCAGGGCTGGGAGCATGGCCTAATGGTAGCCTGCTCACCTAGCATGCATGAAGCCCTGGATTCAATTCCCCAGAACCACATACACACAAAAAAGCTGGCAGTGGTACTGTGGCTCAAGTGGCAGAGTGCTTAAGCCTTGAGCAAAAAAATACCCAAGGGCAGTGCCCTGACTGAGTTCAAGCCCAAGGAATGGCAAAAACAAAAACAAAAAAACCCTAAAAACTAAAAACAAACCCGGGTGGTTCACGGATTCTAGCTACTCAAAAGGCTGAGATCTGAGAATCAGGGTTCAAAAAGCCAGCCTGGACACAAAAGTCTGATACTCTTATCGACACTTAGTCATTGGAAAACTGGAAGTGGGGCTTGTCCCTCAAGTGGTAGAGTGCTAGCCTTGAGCTGAAGAGCTCAGGGACAGCACCTCAGCCCAGAATTCCAGTACCCATAACAGACCAAAAAAAATTAAAAAATTAAAAATGCCAATACGTATGAATAAGGATTTGGTTTAATAAATTACAATACATCAAGGCAATGAAAAAGCCATTCAGTACTTAAAAGGAGACTTAAGTACTGGAAAATACAGAAGTTTTTTGAGAGGTTATTGCTAGAATAGAGCCCAATGCCCCTCAACAGCATCAGGCATGTGATCTATCAAGTGAACAAAACAGAACAGTACACATCATATAATACCATTTCATGAGAGAAACAATCCATAAATTTTCCTGATTGCATACCTATCATCCCCCCATATAAGCACATAGGCCAAATAATTAACAACAGTATATCTGATAGGAAATCTTTTCCTGGTAGTTGTGCTGGCAGATCACGTCTGTAATTCCAGCTACTCAGGAAATGAGGTCTGAGGATTATGATTCAAATTAGCTTGGGCAGATAAATCTGAGATTCTTATTTGTAATAAACCAGCAAAAAACTGGAACTGGAGGATGCCTCAAGTGGTAGAATACTAGCCACAAGCAAAAAAGGCTGAGCAAGAATGAGACCCTGAGTTTGAGCCCCAGTGCTAGCATGGGGTATGTGAGGGGAAGGAGACATTTTCTTATTTTGCTACTTTTGTCTTGTAGCACTTAAAATTTGACAGTATACTTTGATACAAATAACTATTTTTTTTGACAGTCCTGGGCTTGGGCTCAGGGTCTGAGCACTGTCCTTAGGTTTTCTCAAAGCTAGAGCTCTCCCACTTAAGCCACAGCACCACTTCTGCCTTTTTATTCCTATGTATGTGGTACCGAAGAATTGAACCCAGATCTTCATGCATGCCAGGCAAGCACTCTACCACTAGGCCAAACTCCTGGCCCCACAAATAACTTTTTTTCTATTCTTGATTTTTTTTTCATTCCTGAGCTTGAGCACAGGGCCTGAGCACTGTCCTTTGACTTTTCTCAAGGCTAGAGCTCTACCACTTGAGCCTCAGCACCACTTCCAGCTTTTTTCTATGTATGTGGTACCAAGGAATTGA
Organism: Megascapheus bottae; assembly: GCF_031878675.1. Classification (NCBI taxonomy): domain Eukaryota; kingdom Metazoa; phylum Chordata; class Mammalia; order Rodentia; family Geomyidae; genus Megascapheus; species Megascapheus bottae. The sequence continues at coordinate 55,545,633 of NC_143517.1, forward strand.
ACCCGGGTTTTCGTGCATGCTAGGCAAGCACTCTACCACTAAGGCCAAACTCCCAGCCCTATACTTGAATTTTTGAGGCAGGGTTTCACCATGTACCCTAAAATGGATTAGAATTCACTAGGTAGCTACAGATGACCTCAAATTTATGATTTTCTAGCCCTTGACTCCCACGTGCTGGGATTATAGCTGCACACTTCCATGCATGGCCTTAAACTTCCTTTTTAAAGGACAATAACTCTTCCTCCCCCACAAATTACCTCTTCTGGAAGAGCAGAATGGGGTTTGTCAGAAGTTGCAAGTAGTAAAACTGGAGCAAATGAAGGAATATTCTGTAATAATGCAGTAAATGTGGCTTTGAGAGTTAGTCCAACTATATCCCACCACAAATGGATGTGTGGAATGTACACTATACTTGGTGCTGTTCTCTTTGCTTCACGAATCATCTATAAAAAGTACAAGACAAACAGATCAGTACATTGGTATTGCTAGATCCAGTAGTCTGAAAAAAAACCTTTCAACAATTATCATATAAAACACTAAGTTTTAAAGTAACTCTTCCCAAAATTCTATAAGTTTGTTAAAATTTTTAGTTAAATCCACTTTTGGAAAAACAATTAACTAAAAACATCTTAAGGGCCAGGAGTCTGGCCTAGTAGTAGAGTGCTTGCCTAGCATGCACAAAGGCCCGGGTTCAATTCCTAGGTACCACATACATAGAAAAAAGTCAGAAGTGGTGCTGTGGCTCAAGTGGTAGAGCTCTAGGCTTGAGAAAGTCCAAGGACAGTGCTTAGTCCCTGAGCTAAAGCCCAGGACTGAAAAAAAAAAAAAATTCTAGTATGCAACAACTGGGTTTAAGGTGTTAGGTTTAAGGGGTTGGGAGTTTGGCCTAGTGCCTGCCTAGAATGCACGAAGACCTGGGCTCAATTCCTCAGTAGCACATACACAGAAAAAGCCAGAAGTGGTGCAGTGGCTCAGGGTAGAACACCAGCTTTGAGGAAAGCTCAAGGACAATGCTCAGGCTCTGAGCTCAAGCCCAGGACTGGCAAAAAAAAAAAAAACAAAAAAAACAAAAGCAAAAACAAAACAAAACAAAACAAAAAACTAAGTAGGAGACTATTCCATGGTATTTAAATCAATTTTTTAAAAAAGCTTATATTAAAAGAAATTAAGAGCCAGTCATGGATGGCTCACACTGGCAATCTGCCTCCCAAAAGGCTGAGATCTGAGGATTATGATACAAAGCCAGGCCAGACAGAAAAGTCTGGTGAGACTCTTATCTCCAATTAACCACTCAAAAACAAAAAGTAGTACTGTGGCTTAAAATAGGAGAGTGCTACCCTTGAGCAAAAAAGCTCAGGGACAGCACCCAAGTCCTGAGTTCAAACCCCATGACCAACAAAAAATAAAATGAAGTCAGATCAGTAGAATTATAAAACATCTGAGTACTCAATAAGGAGCAGTCCTTGTTTAATTTAAAGTACTTTACTCGGGCCGGGAGTTTGGCCTAGTGGTTAAAGTGCTTGCCTAGCATGCATGAAGACCAGGGTTCGATTCCTCGGTACCACATATATAGAAAAAAAAAAAGCCGGAAGTGGTGCTGAGGCTCAAGTGGTAGAGCTCTAGCCTTGAGAAAGTCCAAGGACAGTGCTCAGGCCTTGAGCTCAAGCCCAGGACTGGCAAAAAAAAAAAAAAGTACTTTACTCATTTAATTATCTCCATCTTGCAAATGAGGAAAGTGAGGCAATGATTTAATAACTTCGTTAAGGTCATTGATATTAGGCAGACATGGGATTTAAATCTTAAACCTATACTCTTTAATGACAGCAATGGTGCATAGTTCTTATGCATAATTAACTTTTATTCTTGTCAACTAATTCAGAAATACTTTAATAGAATAAAGCAAAAAGCAATGTAATTCAAGACTCTTGTCTCTGGAAGACTACCTTATGGCTCATTTAATCAAGCAAAAATTTACCTGGGCACATGTCTCTTCAGGGGATATGGCACTGACTCCAAAAAGAACAGGAATGTCTAATGTATATACAGTAAATTTTTCCAAAGCATGAATGACAGCTGGTGCCAAGTGTGAACCCTGCCCAAATCCTGGTTCCCCCACTATCAGCATTCTTGGACGAAAAGACATAGGTTGATAGCAGGCATTTCTGAAAGAATAATAGACTATGTCTTAGAACATCAGTTTAAATTTCTTCACTAACTTACCATTTGTTAATCTTCCTAAGTTTTACCTACATAACAAGCCAATCATGGTTACATTTTTCTATAGCTTCTGGTAACAACTATGGATTTTTTTTTTCTTTTGCCAGTCCTGGGGTTTGAACTCAGAACTTGGGCACTGTCCTTAAGCTTTCTCAAGGCTAGTGGCTACCACTTGAGCTACAGCACCACTTCCAGCTTTGTCTGTGTATGTGGTACCAAGAAATGGAACCCAGGGCTTCGTTCATGCAAAGCAAGCATTGTACTACTAGGCCACCCTCCTGGCCCCTCCATGGATTTTAAGAACTAGTTTCATATGGTGACAATTGCAAAACACATTTCTGAAGTCTTAAGTAAAAAATAGACTGATTAAGTACCTTACGCCTTGTCAACCAAATCTCACTTGTTTTAGTGGATTCACACATCAAAATACTCACTTCCATAAAAAGCATACCTATTCAAGTGAAGAAAATTCTCTTTGGCCTTATAGGATTTTTGAGAAAGCCCATTTTCATATACAGATGGAACATCGTCATCGCTGTATGCCAAGTCACTTTCTAGTAATGGACAAGAAACACCTATAGAATGGAAAACTGTGTTTGTAACTTTTCATTATACATATCAGCAAGTATTTCATTGAAATATTATTAAGATCAAAAATACATGTGTAGTTCTGATTACTGAGTAAATACAAAAGTGCATCTCAGACCTGAAACATCAATGTGTGAAGTAAATTTCCTTCAAAGGACTCACATAAATATAACCCTGTTTTGTTCAGGCATAATTAAATATTAATTTTAATTAACAAGTACTAGTTTAAATGTTTCTCTAAAAAGAAAGCATAAAAATTTAGATTTACTATTTATTCAAACTAACTTCTAGTGGTGAACCCAGTTTATACCTGAGTCTAATATTTTACTTGCTCCAATTTTTGCATGTGGAAATACTCTCTGTAAGGCCTCTAAGATCTTGTGGACAGTACTGTGTAGGAGAGGCTTCACAATGGCAGAGAGAGCCTGCCCAGGTGATGTCACAGCTCGCTGGGAGGCTGGTATCATTTTTTGCATGGCTACTTCAAAATCTTTAGCTGAGATATTAATTGAAGAGAGGTCCAACTGTAGTTTCTCACTAGTGGTATAGATCTGTGGATAGCGTCGACGTAGAGCACACAAAGCAGCTTCAGCACATATTGACTTAATATCTGCACCACAGTATCCTATTCAAGGCACCAGAAAACAAAAATAAAGTCAATAAACTATATATAATACAGTCATGGTTAAAAGAAAATTAAAATTCATCTTAGCTACTTAGTAGTAAAATATTTCACAGCAAGAATGAAATGTGCTGGGTGCTGGTGGCTTATGCCTATAATACTAGCTACTCAGGAGGCTGAGATCTGAGGATTGCAGTTCAAAGCTAGCCCAGGCACAAAAGTTTATGAGACTCTTTTACCTCTAGCCACCAGAAAACCAGAAGTGTTGCTGTGGCTCAAGTGGTAGAACACTAGCCTTGAGATGACGAGCTCAGAGACAGCAGCTCAGAGTTCAAGTCCCATGATGGACAAAAAGGTGGCTCATGCCTGTAATCCTAACTACTCAGGAGGCTGAGATCTAAGGATCATAGTTCAATGCCAGCCTGGGCATGAAAGTCCAGACTCATCTCCAATTAACCACCAGAAAACCAGAAGTGGGACAGTGGCACAATGTGGTAGAGAGGTAGGTAGCTAGCCTTGAGATGAAGAGCTCAGGTACAGCAACCCAGGCCCAGACTGAAATGTTTCTTTAGGCAGGGAAGAATAGCTATCATCAAATCAATCAACTTGAGTGAAATATGCAAGCATGAAGAAAGGAATAAAGGGTAAAGAGCAGGAGTTTTCAAATTAGACTAACTTCTAGTTTGTCATTTACTATGTGATCTTTGCCAAAGTCTTGTATATGTTCCTTCATCTGAAAATCATGTTAATTCACAGGATTATTGTGAAAACTACATGAAATTATATAGAAAATTTAAGGTATATTATGATATATATGTATATATGATATATAATAGAGATAGAGATACCAGACTTTTTTTTTTTTTTTTTTTTTGCCAGTCCTGGGCTTAAGTTCAGGGCCTGAGCACTGTCCTCGGACTTTCTTCAAGACTAGTGTTCTACCCTGAGCCACTGCACCACTTCTGGCTTTTTCTATGTATGTGGTATCGAGGAATCAAACCTGGGTCTTCGTGCATGCTAGGCAGGCACTCTACCGCTAGGCCAAACTCCCGGCCCCCCGAGATACCAGCCTTTTTTGGTGATCATACTAGAGCATGAACTCAGGGTCTCACACTCCAAGCCATGCCTCCAGGTCCAGCATTTTGCTAGTTGATTAGAATTAAGTCTCTTGGATTTGTCTACCAAGGCTGGCTTCAAATTGCCACCCTCAGATCTTGGCCTCTTAAGTATCTAGAATTACAGGCATGAGACACTGACACCTGATTCTGTTTCTCTGAGACAAGGTCTCATTATGTAGTACAGGCTGGCCATGAACCTATGATCCTCCTGCCTTATCTCTCAAGTCCTAGGGCTTGTGTTGTCCCTGAGCTCTTCAGCTCAAGGCTACTGCCCTACCTTTGAGGCAAGCCCCGCTTCCCTTTTCTAGAGGTTAATTGGAGATACAGTCTCAGGTCCTTTTGTGCCCAGGCTGGCTTTGAACCTTGATCCTCAGTTCTTAGTCTCAAGGGTAGTTAGGATTGTAGGTGAGAGCCACCTTGTACTCGGCAACACTGTTATTTTCTTAAACATATTACAAGTCTACAACTTGTTCTATCTTTGAAAAGAATATAACATTTGTTTTGACTGCATAAAACAATTGTTTACCAACACAGTTTTCTGCTAGTTCTTCTAGAAACATGTCCAGTGGTTTGGGATTCCAATCCCTTGTATGAATCTTTAGAATCTCTTTCCGAGCCTATGAATAAAAACAATTTTAATTTTTTCTGTACCTAATAATGAGGTATTCAAATTACAAATAATTTCAATTTAACTACATAGTATCTAAAATTTTTAGTTGATACTAATGAAATTGAGAAAGTGTGACATAATGAAATTAAAAAAAACAAGACATTTCTGGAAGAATTTAAGAAAATTAGTTTCACTGTTAAGCAGGTTTGTATTCTTAGCACCCAAGTTATATTCGTGACAAATACAAATAGAAAAAATTACTACTGAAATACTATTCATTCTATATCACATTAACTATTATGAAGCAGTACTGAAAGATCAACCCAAATTTTCTTTCAAGGTTCTCAAAAGCTTTACAAAGCTTTAACATTAACTGGTTAGAACTATTATGATAGTTTTCAGGAAAATGCCAAGGCTGACAAAATGGTGGTAGTTCATTTAAGAAACAAACAAAACCAACACCATCACACAGCTGTTTCTTGAGTAATTTCAAAGGGGGCTGGGAATATGGCTTAGAGTGCCTGCCTACTATGCAGGCCCTGAGTTCTATTCCTTGATATCACATAAAAAATAAAATTAATTAAAAAATAATTTTAGCCGGGCATGGTGGCTCATGCCTGTAATGCTAGATATTCAGGTAGTTGAAATCTGAGGATGGCGGTTCAAAGCCAGCCTGGGCACTAAAAAGTCCGTGAGACTCTAATCTCCAGAAAACTAGAACTGGTACTGTGGCCCAAGGGGCAGAGTGGTAGCCTGGAGCTCAAGAGCTCAAGGACAAAGCCCAGTCCCAAAGTTCAAGTTCTGTGACCAACAAAAATGAAAAAACAAAATAATAATAATAATTTTAAGAGTAATTTTAGGGGGCATTATACTTGAAGAAAATAAAAAAATTCATTCCATTTTAGTCATGGATTTTCAAATTCTGTTACTGACTTATTAAAGATACAAAGTAACAAGAGGCAAATGTTAATGTTGCTAATTCTTACATCTTTATCAGGAAGACTAAAAAGAAATTCTCGGTCAAAGCGTCCGGGCCTCCGTAAAGCAGGGTCTATAGAATCTAGTCTGTTGGTAGCACCAATGACCACAACTTCTCCTCTGCAGTCCAAACCATCCATGAGAGCTAACAGGGTAGAAACAATGGAACTAAAAGTAAAAATAAAGAGGTTAGTACTGGGGACATGGATTGTCTCATTCAGTAGTATGACAAATATATCATTTGGAAATATGTACCATATGTGGTGACAAGTGTCCAGAGATTGGTATTGTGGTTTGAGGGCACCAGGGCAAAAAGCAAGAACCCATCTTAACAAACTAGGGTTGGGGGTCTCAGTTATGCAGGAAGCATAGATAAGGAAATTGAGTTCCCAGGCCAATCCCGAGAAAGTGCAAATTCCTATCTGAAAATAAACTGAAGCCCCCCCAAAAAATTTTAGAGCACGTTGGGCACCATTTGTTACATCTATATTCCTAGCTTACCCAGGTGGCTGAGATCTGAGGGTTGTGGTTCAAACTCCACAACCTCAAGATTCTCCAGTTAACTAGAAAAAAAAGCCAGAACCAGGTATGGTCCAAGTGGCAGACAGATCATTGGCTCTGAGTAAAAAAGATGAGTGAGAATGAGAAGTTCTAAATTGAAACCCTGGCAACAAAACAAAACACAGAAGTATAAAACTGAGGAAGAAAATCTATTCCTCAAGTCTCATTTTCTGCACATCAATAAAAAAGTTGGAGCTAGAGATAATTCTGTGCTACTAGGACACAGCCATATTCCTCACCACAGCTGTATTCTCACCACTGATCTGGTTCACTAATTTTATGTGTTTTACCTCAACTGGCTCGTGGGTATTTGTTTATGCCATGAAGAAGTCTTCTGTAAACAGCATTTAAAAAGTATTTAGAACACCCCAAGTCTCAGAACTGGTTTACTTTTGCTTTCATGTATTATTATTTTAGGGTTTTATTACTAAAAGGAAAAACTATTATTTGTGCTACAAACATGTAAAAATGGTGATCAAGTATTACCTGTGAATTTGATCTTGCCTGCTTGACCGTACTGGAGCCAGGCCATCTATTTCATCAAAAAAAATAATTGATGGGCGCATTTGATAGGCCTAAAAATCAGATCCAATGGTCACATGTTATAAAGATTCAAGTCTGTCAATTTAACTCAAGCCAATTCAATCCATTTCAGTTGCACTTGCTTATCAGAACATAATTTATATGTCTGTATCTTCTTTTATTCAAACTTACCAGGAGCTTACTCAATATGCAACTTTTACCTAAATTTAAACCTAAATTCCAAGAAATACATTTTCAGGACTTAAATTATGTGACTTTTCTTTTGATTTTTTTGGGGGGAAAGGTGATCATGGGACTTGGCCTGGGTGCTGTCCCTGAGCTCTTCAGCTTAAGGCTACCACCCTAACCTTGAGCTTTTCTAGTGGTTAATTGGTGATAAGAGTCTCAGAGACTTTAGTGTCCTGGCTGGCTTTGAACAGCAATCCTCATATCTCAGCCTCCTGAGTAGTTAGGATTACAGGAATGAGCCACTGCACTTGGCTTCTTTTGAATCTTTAACTGGACACTCCTCCCAAATCCCATAATCCATTGGTTATAGTTTAGACTTTATTAGGATACACATAAAAATATCTACTGAAGAGTTAACCAGAGACAGACTCTAGACAACAGTGACACAGTTTCTCTGTATCAGAATGGAAAATCAGTACTTACATCAAGATGCTACTATACTTTTGCCCTCCCTCCACCCAATCTACTTGAGTAAAGACAACATAGTAAGAACCTCAGAGAGATCCTAAAACAGCTTTAAAGGCATTTGCTGAAAATGCCTTTAAACATTGCAGAATGTATTATTTCTAATTATAATACAGCAGAATTATTTCATATTTACAACACAATCTGGATGTGAAACTGAAAGCCATTTTAGGGCAGAACTACATTCACCCATTCAGAATTATGTTTCCATGTTGAGACATAAGTCACGACTGCTGCTTTGCTGACTAAGAAACTACTCTCAACTAGACATGAGACCTAAGACTAAAAAACTCAAGATGCATTATTCTTTTTCCATCTTACTACCAAACTATTCATTGTTTACCAGTATTACCTTGACATATGGAAAAAATATGAATACAGTATTATTCCCAATTTACTTCTATGAAAAGTGACAAAATGAAAAATGTGTCTAATCCTTATATTTTACATGTACACAGATTATAGAACATCATACCTGATCAAATAGCAATCGCAGTTGTCTTTCAGACTCTCCTACCCATTTACTCAGACAGTCAGCTCCTTTCCTCATGAAAAAGGCAACTCTCTTATCCCCTTGACTGCATTCATTGGCAAGTGCTCTAGCAACCAGAGTTTTTCCAGTTCCCGGTGGACCATAAAACAGGCAACCTCTATAAAATAATGTTACACATTTCAGTTAAAAAGCATATAATCAGCCAAGCAAGGTGGTCCACACCTGTAATCCTAGCTACTAAGAAGGCTGAGATCTGAGATCAAGGTTCAGAGCCAGACCAGGCACAAAAGAGCCTGAGACTCCAATTAATCTATACAAAACAGAAAGTGGGGCTTGACTCAAGAGTAGGGCGGTAGCCTTGAGCTGAAGAGCTCAGAAACAGCTCCCAGGCCTGGATTCAAAAAAGTATATCATCAAAGCTAGAGAGGTGGCTCATGCCTATAATCCTAGCTACTCAAGAGGCTGAGATCTGACAATCAGGGTTCAAAGCCAGCCACCAGGAGTTTGGCCTAGTGGTAGAGTGCTTGCATAGTATGCACAAAGACCTGGGTTCCATTCCTCAGTACCACATACATAGAAAAAAGCTAGAAGTGGTGCTGAGGCTCTAGTGGTAGAACTCTAACATTGAGAAAATCTAAGGACAGTACTCAGGCCCTCAGCTCAAGCCCAGAACTGGCCAAAAAAAAAAAAAAAAAAGCACAAAAACAAACAAACCCCCCCCCCAAAGCCAGTCTGGGTACTAAAGACAGTGAAACATTTTTTTTTTCCTTTGGGTGGGTCATGGGGCTTGAACTGGGCATGGGCACTGTCCCTGAGCTCTACAGGTCAAGGCTACCACCTTACCCTTGAGCCAAGCTCCACTTCCCATTTCTAGAGATTAACTAGAGATAAGTCCCTCATGTCTTTTTGTGCCTGGGCTGGCTTGAACCTTGATCATCAAATCTCAGCCTCCTAAGTAGTAGCTAGGATTACAGGCATGAGCCACCACATCCAAAGACAGTGGAACTCTTTTTTTATTTTTTTTTTGCCAGTCCTGGGCTTGAGCTCAGGGCCTGAGGACTGTCCTTGGACTACTTTCTCAAGGCTAGAGCTCTACCACTTGAGCCTCAGCACCACTTCTGGCTTTTTTCTATGTATGTGGTACCGAGGAATCGAACCCGGGTCTTCGAGCATGCTAGGCAAGCACTCTATCACTAGGCCAAACTCCCTGCCTGGCCCGACAGTGGAACTCTTATCTCCAATTAATCACTTAAAAAAACAAAACAAAACAAAACAAACCCCTGGGAAGTGGGAGTTTTGAGCTGAAGAGATCAGGGAGGGCACCCAGGACCAGAGTTCAAGCCCGAAGATCCTCCCATACCTCCCTCCCCCGCCACACACACACACACACACACACACACACACACACACACACACACACACACACACACACACACACACACACTCAGGGCCAGGAGAGTTTGGCCTAGTGATAGAGTAGTTGCCTAGCATGCACTAAGACTTGGGTTCAATTCCTTGGTACCACATACATAGAAAATGCTGGAAGTGGTTCTGTGGCTCAAGTGGTAGAGCTCTAGCCTTAAGAAAAGCCCAAAGACAGTGATGAGGCCTTGAGTTCAAGCCATAGGACTAGCAAAAAAAAAAAAAGGGGGGGGGGATGAGTGGTGCCTCACTTAATATATAATGAGGGGCCACTCATCCACTCATGCCTATAATCCTAGCTACTCAGGAGGCTAAAATATCAAGGTTCAAAGCTAGGTTAGGAAGAAAAGTTTGTGAGCTTCTCATCTCTCAATAACCAGCAAAAGCTGGAGTGGAGGTAAAGCTGGAGGCTCACACTAGTAATCTCAGCTACTCAGAAGGCTGAGATCCGAGGATTACAGTTTGAAGCTAGCCCAGGTAGGAAAATCCATGAGACTCATCACCAATAAATTACTCAAAAATAGCTCAAAGTGGTGCTGTAGCTCATGTAGTACAGCACTAGTCTTGAACACAAAAAGGTTCAGCTATAGCACCCAGCTCCTGAGTTCAAGCCCCAGGACAGAAAAAGGAAAAAAAACAAAGAAGCTAAGAGGCAGCATACAAATACTGAGTTCAGGCTCCAGCACTGGCATACACTTCCACATACACACAAAAAACAAAAATACTGAGTTCAGGCTCTAGCACTGGCATACACTTCAACATACACACAAAAAACTAATCAGTGAAGGTATAAGTACAGTCAGCAGCAGAGCACAGATTATGGCTACAACTAAACAAATAGCTGGATTACCTTGGGGGTTGAATTTTGAATTTTTCAAAGACTTCTGGATAGAGTAATGGAAATACTACCATCTCTTTCAGAGCTGCAATATGGTTAGAGAGACCACCAACGCTATCAAATCGTACCTGGTAACAGAAGAAAACAAAAGTTTTAGATTTTAGAGCCAAAATTTAAGTACTATCCTATTTTTAAAAACAGCAATTCATACAAAGTCAATTAAGTTTCTTAGTTGTGGACCCAGTATTTTTAAAAAATTTATGTAGAGACCAAAGTTTCTAGTAAGAACAAATATTTGGCTCCTTCTTTAACTTTAAAATTAAAGTAACTTTAAACAAAAAATACTACTCACTGAAGAATCCAGCTGCATTGGATCAACATCAGCAAGGCTTGCTCCAATTTTCATTCGGTCTTTATAAATTCCTCTTATTTCATCTTTCCGAAAATTCAGTGGGAGGCATCTATTTAAAAAAAAAAAATTTACAAACAGGAACCCAGTTTGTAATAACACTTCACAAATACTAAATTGCCCTTTTCTAACTCACAGAAAGTCATTGGAAGTGGAAAGCAATATCCAGCCTCATGGTGACAGGTCTAGTTTTGCTAAGCATTGAGAATGTCAGCCTTACCATGTGTGGTGACTCACATCTGTAGTCCTAGCTACTCAGTAGGCTGAGATCTGAGAATCAGAGTTGAAAGACAGCCCAAACACTAAAAACCCTGAGACTCTTCTCTCCAATTAACTAGCAGAAAACAGGAAGTGGTGCTGTGGCTCCAGGGCTAAGGCGGTAGCCTTGAGCTGAAGAGCTTAAGGATAAGACCCAGTCTAAAGGGTAGGGCGGGAGCCTCCAGCTTTGGCCTAGAGGTAGAGTGCTTGCCTAGCATGTACCAAGACCCAGGTTCCATTTCTCCGTACCACATACACATAGAAAAGGCCAGAAATGGTGCTGTGGCTGAAGTGGTAGAGCTCTAGCCTTGAGAAAGCCCAAGGACAGTACACAGGGCCTGAGTTCAAGGTGGACAATAATAATAATAATAATAATAATAATAATAATAATAATAATAACAACGGGAACTGAAAGAGCTTAAGGATAGCACCCAGGACCAGAGTCCAATCTCCATGACCCACCAAAAAACAGTCTGCCTGGTAGTCAGGCACTGGTGGCTCACACATGAGGATCACTTCAAAGTCAGCCTGGGAATGAATAGTTGTGAGACTCATCTCCAATTAACCACCAAAAACCTGGAATGGCTCAAGCTGAAGAGCTCTGGGTTGGCACCAGGCCCAGAATTCAAGTCCCATGACTGACACACACACACACACACACACACGCACACACAGAATGTCACCCTGGCTGGTACCAGTGGGTGAGGATCGTGATTGGAAGCCAATCTAGGAAAAAAAGTCTAATTATCTTCACAATCAGCAAAAAGCCAGGCTGGAGGCCAGCTGAATAACAAGCTAAGCAAGTTAAAGGTCCTCCCCAAATCAATGATAGACTATTTTTCTAATTAAAAAATCATTTAACTTTGGGAAAATTCTGAAATTATATATTTCAGTTTCCCTTTTTTTTTTTGCCAGTCATAGGACTTGAACTCAGGGCCTGAGCACTATCCTGAGTTTCTCAAGGCTAGAGCTAGAGTTCTACCACTTGAGCTACAGCACCACCTCTGGCTTTTTTCTATGTATGTAGTATATATGTAGTACACTAAGGAATCAAACCTGGGTCTTTGTGCATGCTATGCTAGCAATCTACCACTAGTCCAAACTCTCAACCCCTTTCCGTATTTTCTTCATAGGCGTGAAATGTAAATATTTAAACCCAAAGCTCTAATATTAAGGACACACAATCAAATGGAAATTTCAAATATTCAATATGCCAGAGCATCATAAAGTAATTCAGACAGTACCAATATCCACAGAGAATATTTATCAATTGTCAGATGGCTTGTTGAAGGTGTTTCACATGTATTAAATTCTCAGGTCTTATACTATAATGCCCCTCAGCAAAATATTCCATCTATCAGAGTTTATATCTACAACTATCTTCTCAATAAAAAATATATTGCTGGCACAGGAGCTTAGGCCTGTAACCCTAGCTAATCAGGAGGCTGAGATCTGAGGATCAAGGTTCAAAGCCAGCCCAGGCACAAAAGGACCTGAAACTCTTATCTCCTATTATACTCTAGAAAGGGTAAGTGGGGCTTGGCTCAAGGGTAGGATGGGTAGCCTAGAGCTGAAAAGCTCAGGGACAGGGCTCAGGCAGAGTTCAAGCCCCATGATCCATTAAAAAAGAAAAAAAAAAAATTTATCAAGCCGGGGGGCGCAGTGGCTCATGCCTGTAATCCTAGCTGCTCAGGAGACTGAGATCTGATGTTAGCAGTTCAAAGCTAGCCTGGGCCTGTCAGACTCTTATTTCCAATTAAACACTAGAAAGCTGGAAGTGGCACTGTGGCTCTAGGGGCGGGGTAGGGCAGTAGCCTTGGGCTGAAGAGCTCAGGAACAGTGCCCAGGCCCAGAGTTCAAGCCCCATGACTGACAAAAAGAAAAAAAAAAAAAGAAAAAAAGAATATATCACTAGCATCCTAGAATGGCTAGTTCATTTTGTCAGTGAAAAAAGTAAGGTTGTTTTTCTACTTGTTTACCATCTCTCAAAATGCAAAAAACAAAAACAACCCACTGATAGTTTTGTTTTTTCCTTCTGCCAGTCCTGGGCATGAGCTCAGGGCCTGGGCAGTGGCCTTGAGCTTTCTCAAGGCTAGCCCTCTACCACTTGAGCCTCAACACCACTTATGGCTTTTTCTATGTATGTGGTACTGAGGAATTGAACCTGAGTCTTCGTGCATGTTAGGCAAGCACTCTACCAGTAGGCCATGCTCCTGGCCCCCACTGATAGTTTTAACAAGTCATTCCTATGGTAGTTACCTATTGATAGCTCTATTGCGGCTCCTTTTTCTTCGCCTTTCAAACTGTTGCTCATCTTCAGAAGAGGAAGATGAAGTGGAGTCACTACTGTGTATGGCATGCCTTCGCCTAAAGTAATGGAAAATTGAAATAATGATGAAAGTATGAAAAAAAGGGCAGGACTGGCCAAAACACATAATGAACCACTATACTGTTGCTAAAATTTTGATTGTTCAAATGCATAAAAAAACCTTTCACTACGGAGGAAAATGCAGAAGTATCGTGAATTAGTTTGGGCTTAAACTGACAATCTGCTGGAAAATGAGAATAAAAGAATCCCACACTCTGTATGTCACTTTTATAATGACAATAAAAATTTAAATAAATGGAATCCCATAACTAATTTCAATAGTAAAGTGTCTCCTAGCCTGTGCTGTGGCTCACGCCTGTAATCCTAGCTACTCAGGAGGCTGAGATGTGAGGATCTCTGGTTCCAAGCCAGGCCAGCACAAAAGGACTTGAGACTCTTATCTCCAATTAACCTCTAGAAAACTGGGAAGTGGGATTTGGGTCAAGGGTAGGGTGGTAGCCTTGAGATCAGGGACAACTCCCAGGCCCAGGGGTAGGTCCGTAGCCAAGAGCTGAAGAGCTCAGGAACAAAGTAGACAGAGTTCAAGTCCCATGACCCATCAAAAAAAAAAAGTGTCTTCTAAAAAAAAAAATTAAAAATTATAGTACAGGTCCAGAAAAAGATGTTCAGTCATGAGAAGTCTACAACATAAATAATTTAGAACATATGATCTGGTAGAAAAATATGGTAGCATGTGAAAAAAAATCAACCTACCCCCTAAATATCTAAAATGAGACAATCTATATAAAATGCTGACAACATCTTCAATCCAAAGACTCTAGAATCCTACTCTAATACAGCCATAATTATGCTATCATATATCAATCATCATTTCAGAACCAAACCTGTTCTTTCGTTTACAATAAGGACTTCTTGGTCCTGAAGATGATAATCGGTATCTTGGTCTTGCAGGAGGTGCAGAGCCACTATAAAATATGTTGGGCTTTTTCTGGTGACGAGGTTCTAAAATAATAAAAGCACACATAAAATGTAAATACAGCTGCGTGTGGTGATTCACGCCTATAATCCTAACTACTCAGGAAGTTGAGATCTGAGGATCATAGTTCAAAGCCAGATCAGTCACTAAAAACTCCCTCAGACTCAGGGATAGTAAAGATAAAGCTAATATACAAATAGTTGCCAAGAAAAAAAGACCCAAAGTACTTACTTTCCAGTGGAGCCTGGTAGTACACAGTTGCTTTTCTCTGTCTAAGATAGTATCGTTTCTGATTATCTTCCTCTTCTCCATCTTCATCATCTTCATCATCTTCATCTTCACCATCATCTTCATCTTCTTGATCTTCACCCTCTTCAGATGACTCTGAAAATTAAGAAACATTTCTAGCCAGGCACAGGTGAGTCATGCTTATTCTAGACACTTGGGGGGTTAAGAGTGAAAGGATCAAATTAAGGAGCCAGCTTGACCAGGAGAGTTCATGAGGCTTGTGAATTTGAAGCTGAAGTAGGTGGTACAAGAAGACTGCCCCATCCTGAAGCTCTGTGGGAGGCTGAGAATGGGAGGAGCTTGATTTGAGGCAGTTAGGATGGACAACTAGCTGCAGTGAAATGTACATGTCATCTTAGCTAGATGCAAAGCCTAGGATAGATGGATAATACTCCAGGAATGTGATAGGAAACAAGATCCTAACTCAAAAATAAAGGTCTGGAGGCACAGCTCAGCACCTGTCTCTCTAGTAAGCACAATGCCCTTAGTTCAAACTTCAATACTGTCAAAACTAAACACTTCCAAAAAATACCAATCAAAATAATTTTTAATTTTTTGCCAGTCCTGGGGCTTGAACTCAGGACCTAGGCACTGTCCTTAGATACATTTTGCTTAAGGATAGTGCTCTGCTACTTGAGCCAGTGCCACTTCCAGCTTTTTCTGTGTATGTGGTACTGAGGAATTGAACCCAGGGCTTTGTGCATTATAGGTGTAGCCTAGTGGTAGAGTGCTCACCTAGCACTCTACCCCAAGTTCAAGCCCAGGCCCCAAGTTCAAGCCGCAGGACTGGCACAAAATTTCAACTAAAATACACAAAATATTGTGTATCATATGTGTTGATATACACTACATATATGCAAGTTAACTAATGTTATTTGCTTTTGAGTGGCTGAATCTGGTAACATTCTCTAACAAAACACATGATTAGGGGCCAGGAGTTTGGTCAAGTGGTAGAGTGCTCTAGCCTTGAGAAAGCCCAAGGACAATGCTCATTCCCTGAGTTCAAGCCCCAGGACTAGCAAAAACAGAAAACCTGATTACCAAGCTCTTGCTTGTTTCCATTTCTTAATCATAGCCAGCCATGTTAACAATCAAACTATTTGTCATGATTTCTGAATGCTATTTACTACTAAATAAAAATTACTTAAAATGCAGAAAACAGAATGAGAAAGAAAGCAGACTAACCTACACTGCCTTCCTGGTTATCAGTTGTTTCCTCATCAGCTCGCTGAATACCACCTCGTTGAATAGCTTTCCGTTTTCCTCTTGTATACATATTGAGATTGTCCTATAAACATTTACATAAAATCCATTAACATTTACAATATATTAATTAAACAATTCAGTAAGAACTTCCAATCTTTTTTTTTGCCAGTCCTGGGCTTAAGCTCAGGGCCTGAGGACTGTCCTTGGATTTTTTCCTCAAGGCTAGAACTCTACCACTTGAGCCTCAGCACCACTTCTGGCTTTTTCTAAGTATGTGGTACCTAGGAATCGAACCCGGGTCTTCGTGCATGCTAGGCAAGCACTCTACCACTAGGCCAAACTCCTGGCCAAAACTTCCAATCTTTCTTAAAATGAAGTATAGCAACAAACTCCAAATTTTAGCAGAAACGTCACTAGCCAAACAAATGCTGATAAAGTGATTCATAATTTAACCACAAATGGATTATGTACTATAGCAAACAACAAGCAGATTAAACTATTGTGGATTCAAATATACTTACTTCTTCTGCTTGATTAAAAACTCGCAAGTCTTCAAGTCCCCTCATTCGCTGTCTACGCATCTTCTTCATGTCATCCATTTTCTGAAGAACAGCTTCAGCAGTGCTTTAAAAATATTGGTAAGAATATTCCATTAAGAAACACAATGTGTACAATTTTCTTTCCAATAATTTAAACACTTAGATGTGATCATTACAAAGATCTGGAATAACCATTCTCTTTTATGCTTTACACTAACTCAATGAAAATCTGCAGGATGATCCTCCAAAAAAAAGAAAAATGTGTTTCAAACAAATTGTTATAGTTGTTTTTTGTTTTGTTTTGGGGTGAGTTGTAGGGCTTGAACTGGGTGCTGTCCCTAAGCTCTTCATCTCAAGGCTACTGCCCTACCCTGGAGCCACAGGCGTACTTTGTTTTCTAGATTTATTGGAGATAAGAGTCTCTCAGACAGACTTTAGGGATGTTGGTCCTTGGGCTGGCTTTGAACCAAGATCCTCAGATCTCACAGCCTCCTGAGTAGGTAGGATAACAGGCGGGAGCCACCTAGCCCCACTTCAAATTGTTTATGTTTGTTTGATGGTCTTGGGACTGGAACTCAACTCAGGGTGTGGGTGGGCCTTCTCCCTGAGCTCTTCAGCTCAAGGCTACCACCCTACCCTTGAGCCACAGTACCACTTCTGGTTTTCCGGTGGTTAACTGGAGATAAAGAGTCTTTTGGGGCTGGGAACATAGCCTAGTAGTAGAGTGCTCACTTGGCATGCATGAAGCACTAGGTCTGACTCCTCTGTACTACAAACACAGAAAAAGCCAGATATGTGCTATGGCTTAAGTGGCAGAGTGCTAGCCTTGAGCAAAAAGTTGTCCAATGACAGTGATCAGCCCTGAGTTCAAGCCCCATGACTGAGGTGAGGGGAGTCTTTTGGACTTTAGTGCCTGGGCTGGCTTTGAACTACAATCCTCGGATCTCAGCCTCCTAAGCAGCTAGGATTATAGGCGTGAGCCATACCACCCAGCAAACAAATCATTTTGATCTAAGGAAATTTTACTTACTTCGTTATAAGTTTGTCAAACAGCACAGACTGGTTCACAGAACTGTAACGACTTTGAATCCTACAACTGCGTCGAACTTCCACATCTCCATTCTCATCATGCAAATGTTCTGTTGTTTGAACAATGTCTCTAGTTCTCAATGATCGAGTAACTGCAATCACTTTGTCTTCACAATGTGCAGAGAAAAATAAAGATTTGAAATAACACAAAGTAATTTGAAAATAACCAAATAGTTAATTTTTCAAGTAACATTATAGCATTATAGTATCTTAAAGTTATCTTTTTTTTTCTGGTTGGTCGTATGGCTTGAACTCTGGGCCTGGGCACTGACTGTTCCAGAGCTCTACAGCTTAAGGCTACCACCGTACCTCTGGGCCTGGGCGTTGTTCCTGAGCTCTTCAGCTCAAGTCTATCACCCTACACCGTAAGCCTCAGCCCCACTTCTCATTTTCTAGTGGTTAACTGGAGGTAAGAGTTTCATGGTCCTTTCCTTACTGCCCAGGCATTTATGGCGTGAGCACCCTGCCTGGCTAAAGTTACCTTTCTTAACAATGTAAGATATAGTTACAACATACAGGTAAGGTATGACCTACTACTTTTTACTCCTAAGCAAAATACGCAATACAAATACATTTGCACCCAAATATTATAACTATTTTAGGTAGCCCCAAACTAGACACAATCTAAATTAATCAATCAAAATGTATATCTTAAAAAAAAAAAGGATAAAGCCATGGGGTCAGGAGTTTGGCCTAGTGGTAGAGTGCTTGCCTAGCATGCATAACGACCCGGGTTCGATTCCTCGGTACCATACACATAGAAAAAAGCCGGGAAGTGGTGCTGAGGCTCAAGTGGTAGAGCCTCTAGCCTTGAGGAAAGCCCAAGGCCAGTGCTCAGGCCCTGAGCTCAAGCCCAGGACTGGCAAAAAAAAAAAAAAAAAAAAAAAAAAAGGATAAAGCCATGTATTGTGTTGTGGTACTTAACAGTAATTTAACTCTAGCATTAAGGTGGCTGAGAAAGGAGAACTTTGAGCTAGAGTTACAGGCCAATCTGTGCTATATAATAAGACCTTGTCTCAAAAAAGAAAAAAAAGAAGAGATCAGAAAACCGTAACATGTCCATAATATACTTTATGATTCTATACTGTGTAAAACTCTAGACAAGGAGTCAGGAGCATGGCCTAGTGGTAGAGTGCTTGCCTAGCATGCACAAAGCCCTGGGTTCCATTCCTTGGTACCACATACACAGAGAAAAGCCGGAAATGGTGCTGAGGCTCAAGTGGTAGAGTACTAGCCTCGAAGAAAAGCCCAAGGACAGTGCCCAGGCCCTGAGTTCAAGCCCCAGGACTGGCAAAAAATAAAATAGAACTCTAGACAATGCAAACTAATATATAGTGAGGGAAAGCAGAATAATAATTTCTTGTGGGGTAGGGAGAATCTTTAAAGCCATGAGGAGCTGGGCACAGGTGGCACACACCTGTAAGTCTAGCCACTCAGGAGGCTGAGATGTGAGGATCAAGGTTCGAAGCCAGTTAGTGCAACGAAGTCTGCAATACTCTTATCTTCAATAAACTAGTCAGAAAAGGCTGAAGTGACGCTCAAGTGGTAGAGCGCTAGCCTTGAACACAGAGAGGCTCAGAGTCAGTGTCCAGACCTGGAATTCAAGCCCCAGGAGCAGCCAAAACAAAAAAAAAAAAACGCCATGAAGAATTACAGAAGTACCTAAAGAAACGTTTGGGTCATACATTAGTGGCCTATGCCTATAATCCTAGCTACTGTACTCAGGAGACTAAGATCTGACAGAAGTTTGAAGCCAATCCATGCAGGAAAAAGTCCATGAAACTCTTATCTCCCATTAACCAGCAAAAAGCCTGAAGTAGAAATCTGGTCAGATAGCAAAGCACCAAACTTGAGAAAAAGCCACACAAGAGCTTGAGCCCTGAGTTCAAACTCCAGTACCATTACCAAAAAAAAATGGTGAGAGGAAGGGAAGGAGGAAAAGGAGGAAGGGCAGGCAGAAAAAGAAAGTTTGAGTGATAATCATTTTCACTATCACACTGTGTTGAATGATTCATGTACACATTTACATAAAATAAACTTTTAAATATGTATGTTATTATATGCATGTCAAATCCATAAACAATATCAATATAATTTAAAATTATGCATTTTTAAAATCTGAAAAGCCCCCTCCTCCCCCAGAAGCTCTTAAGGGCTGTGAATATTACTTACCTTCTTTTCCCTCTTCTTTTTTCTTACCAGCTTGCTGTCTGGCCAACTGTCTATATGAAGAAAATAATTAAAGGTAACTGAAATTGCAAGGCATTGATATGTATATATGTATGTATGTATGTATGTATGTATGATCCTGGGACTTGAATTCAGGGCCTAAGCCCTGTCCTTGGGCTTTTTCCTCAAGGCTCTGCCACTTGAGCTGCAACATTTTGGACTTTTTTTGTGTGTGGGGGGGACATTGGGCTTGAACTAGGCCTGGGCATTGTCCCTGAGCATTTCATGCCCGGCATCACTTTTGGCTTTTGTATGCATGTGGTACAAAGGAATGGAAGCCAGGACTTTGTGCATGGTAGGCAAGCACTCTACCACCAGGCCAAATTCTCAGCCCCATAAATGGTATTTATAAACCAAGCAAGTATCCTATTTTTTTGGGGGGGGTGGGGGGAGTCGGTCGTGAGGCTTAGATTGAACGCTGGGCCTGGACGCTGTCCCTGAGCTCTTCAGCTCAAGGCTACTGCACTACCCCTTGAGCCTCAGCCCCACTTCCCATTTTCTAGTGGTTAACTGGAGATAAGAGTCTCCCCTTCTTTAGTGCCCTGGCTGGCTTTGAACAGCAATTCTCAGAACTCAAGATTCCTGAGGCAGCCACTACGCCCTGCTCAATTTACTGAAATTTTTAAGGGAGAGTGAAATGGAGAATAAAGGGAATGAGGTTGATCAGAATATATTGTTTCTGGGTATGGAAATGTAACAGTGAAACCCCTCTAACTCAGATCAGATCCCAGTTTGAGGCCAGTCCAGGCAGAAAAATTATTTCCAATTAATTCATTAACCCGCTCAATTGACAGAATGGCAGCTGTGACAGGAAGATGATAGAGGAAGAAAGCTGAGTAAGAAAGTATGAAGCCACAAGTTAAAGCTGTAATACCATTACCAAAAAATAGATAAAAATAATCCACATACACTTTAAAAAAAAAAAAAGGCTAATTAGATGAAGGAAAAGAGTTTGGCCTAGTGGTAGAGTGCCTGCCTAGCATGCACGAAGACCCGGGTTCGATTCCTTGGCACCACATACATAGAAAAAAGCCGAAAGTGGTGCTGAGGCTCAAGTGGTAGAGCTCTAGCCTTGAGACAGTCCAAGGACAGTGCTCAGGCCCTGAGCTCAAGCCCAGGACTGGTGCAAAAAAAAAAAAAAAAAAAAAAAGAATATAACCTAATATTATCTAGAAAATACACTGTACAACAATAATAACCAGGGGCCGGGAGTTTGGCCTAGTGGTTAAAGTGCTTGCCTAGCATGCATGAAGACCCGGGTTCGATTCCTCGGTACCACATACATAGAAAAAAGCCAGAAGTGGTGCTGAGGCTCAAGTGGTAGAGCTCTAGCCTTGAGAAAGTCCAAGGACAGTGCTCAGGCCCTGAGCTCAAGCCCACGACTGGCAAAAACAAAAAAAACAAAAAAAACAATAATAACCAGGCCTGGCACTGGTAGCTCACACCTCTAATCCTGACTATTCAGAGGGCTTTTTTGTTCAAGGCTAGCACACTTGAAATACATCTCTATTTCTGCTTTTCAATGGTTAACTGGAGAAAAGAGTTGCTCAGATCTGTTTGCCAGGGCTGGCTTCAAACCTTGATTCTCAGATTCAACCTCTCAAGTAGCCAAGATTACAGGTATGAACCACTAGCAACTAGCAAAAACTAAATTCTAGGCAAGAATTGTAGGATTCTAGTTTTCTAAGTTATTACCTACAATTTACTGAAGAGAAGACAATGTAAAAACAAGTATTTCATCAAATTTTATTCTAATTAGGGCATCATCCCCATTCACATTAATGTACAAAAATGAGGATTACCCAAACTCTAGTTGCATGAAGCAAGCAAATTACTTAATCTGTAATACTGATTCCTACAGCATCAAGACGGGACTTATACCACCTACCTTAGGGTTCTAGACAAAAGCAATTTAAATGTGTACAAAATTTCTAGTTCTATCAAACTATTTAAAAGAACATTCTATTTCTTTTGTGAAAACTTTTATTAGCCCAATGAATATTAACAAATTCACAAATGATTCAGAACAAAGAATGTGACAGCAAGCAATCTGAAATTGAATTACTATTTTGAATAAAGGCCTTATATAGACAATGAAGTAGAACCACATTATTACAAGCAAGTTGCAAACCCCAGAAATTCATTTTTGAAGAACTTAGACTGTTTCAACCTTTTAAGCTCTACTCATATATTACAAATACTATTTCCAAACAAGAAAATAACACGAATGATAATATATATAATTCAATTCAGTAACATTTACTGAAATGGTAATTTTATTTCAAATAAATTAAAATTTCACAACACTGGAATCTTGATAATCATGAAAAAGATTAAAAATTAAAGGCAAAAATCAAATATAAACTCTTAATTCTGAATTAGCATTACCTTGTAAAATGCCTGCCATTGGTATGCTTCTCTGTTATTTCCATATTTTTATCAAAACTAGACTCTGAAGAAGTCTGTGCATTTTTTCTCAAAGACCTCAAGGAACGGGTCTGGTGGTAGGTTTCAACTTCCATAACTGAAGACTCATCCTTTAAGAAAAATTAACAAAGACATGTAAGTTTTTCTTTAGCTAATCCCTCACCCTGAATTCTAACATCCTATAAGTTTTCTGATTTTCAGTTAGCAAATAATTGCTTTTAGTTCAGATCACCCTGTATTTCCCCAAGAAACAGTTGCTTTCCAAAATATTTCACAATACACAATTACCAGTAATGTCTACAAAATAGCTATAGCAAGTAGTAGAGTGATGTTTTTAATGCCTGAAGTCCCACTATCCCATCATCAGGCTTTTACTCAACCTGCTTCACTTTGCTTGGGGCAAAATAATTGAATTAGTTCATAAGACAAATAAGGTTACTTATACTAAGAGGATTTGTCTAAAATTTAGCTGGGCATTTCATAAAATATTAAATGATTTTGCCTCTTTTATTCATGTACCAGGACCTCTCTTTTTGATTTTCAAGGCTGGAACTAAGACACTTAACCAATCCCCCCAGTTCCAGCTTTGCTAAATGGAGGCAAGAATCTCTCTGGTTTCTCTACAGGAATTAGCAACATCCTGAAATCTCAGGCTCCTGAGAAGCGAGGATGATAGATGTGAGCCACTGGCACCTGATCAAGACATACTATTTTTTTAAAACAAAAACCAGTATCTCAGGGCAGAAGCGTGGCCTAGTGGTAGAGTGAGTGCATGCCTGGCATGCATGAAGCCCTGGGTTCTATTCCTAGATACCACATACACAGAAAAAGCTAAAAGTGGTGCTGTGGCTCAAGTGGTACAGCGCTAGCCTTGAGGAAAAAAAAAAAAAAGCCCAAGGATAGTGCTCAGGCTCTGAGTTCAAAGCCCCAGGACTAAAAAACAAAAAACAAAAAAAACCCCAAACAAACAAAAAAAACCCTGTATCTTCTACCATCTTCTATTTTAAGGGAATATACTCAAGATTCTCAACTTACACATGTTCTTTTTCATTTATACTGGTCACAAAAGTGCTTCAAGGCATTAAAAATCTTCACAAAACTTGGGTGTGGTGGCTCATGCCTGTAGTCCTAGCTACTCAGGAGGCTGAGATCTGAGGATCTTGGTTCATTAAAGAACCTGAGACTCATCTCCAATTAACCACTAGAAAACAGAAGCACTCAATTACTAGGCCAAACTCCTGGCCCTGTGAGACTCTTATCTCCAATTAACCACCAAAAAGCTGGACATGGAATTGTGGCTCAAATGGTAGAACACTAGCCTGGAGGAAAAAAGCTCAAGGACAATCCCCAGACAGTATCCAGGACAAACAGGCACACACACACGTGTGTGTGCATGGACAAACAGGCACGTGCACACACACAAACTCAGTGGGGTGATTGCTCAATAAAGTCTGCTAATATGACTGACTTGGCTTCTTTATACCATTCGTAGGTGTATATATACCCAAAGAACAGAAAGCAGGGACTCAAACTGATGCATATACAGACAAGTTCACAGTATAATATTGCCTATAGCCAGAGTCTCACAAACATAGTACCAAGTAATAAAATATATAAAATGTGGTGTATATAATGAAATACAAGTTTTAGAGCTGGGAATGTGGCTTAGTGGTAGAGTGCTTGCCTAGCATGCGTAAAGCCCTGGGTTCAATTCCTCAGTACCACATAAACAGAAAAGCCAGAGGTGGCACCATGGCTCAAGTGGTAGAGTGCTAGCCTTGAGAAAAAGAAGTTCAGGGGCAGTGCTGGTCCTGAGTTCAAGCCCCAGGACTGGCCAAAAAAAAAAAAAAAAGCCAATCCTAGGGCTTGAATTCAGGGCATGGGCACTATCCTTGGGCTTTCTTTCTCGAGACTAGAGCTCTACTACTTGAGCCACAGCACCATTTCTGCCCTTTCCTATGTGTGTGGTACTGAGGAATCGAATCCGGATCTTCAAGCATGCTAGGCAAGCATTCTACCATTAGGACAAACTCCTGCTGACCCTGCCGCCGCCCCTCCCAATTATTTTTTAACACAGGCTACAATATCCATGGACTTTGGGGACACTGAATTATGCTACAAAAAGACAAGTACCACAAGATTGCTCCTGTAAGAGATTACTGGAATAACCAAATGCAGAGAAAGGAAGAACAATAGTACTTGCCAAGATTTGGGGGAGGTAAGAACAGGAAGTCAGTGTTCAATATTTTAGGAGATTTGGAAATGGACAGCGGTAATGGTTACAGAACAGTGTTTATTTACTTAATGCTACAGAGCTGTGCTTAAAATGGCTAATGTTATGTCATATCTCTTTTGCTATAATCAGAAAGTATATATTCTAAGGGATAACAAAGATTCGTTTCCATAAGGGAGACAGTATAAAGCTGAGATTGCTTAGAAACCTAGAAATTACTACTCTTGTAAATGGCATGAAAGAATCATTGATTTGCATTGAATGGCTGAAGTGCAGCTCTAAATAAGCACTAAGCAGTGAATAAAGAAAAAAATGGATTTTTTTTGGAGTGCCAACAAGGAAAATCTGAAGTATCAATAAACTCTCACTAGTAACAGAACATTTATGCACCTACACTGATATACTGAATGATAGCTAAGTTCACTACACAATATATCATTATGCCCACATGATGTAGCATCATTCTGAAAACAGCATTCAATGAATTACTGTATTTCATTTTTCTGAATATAGGTTAATAGGTCAAGTGACCTGAGAAAGGTTTACAGGTTTCTGCAGATCTCTGAATTTCTTCATCTGATTGACAAAAAGTGAGGAAATTAGCTACCATTTTAATTCAGAACCACAATTTTAAAGATCAAAAGTATTAGTTTAACTCATTTTCAGGGGAGGAAGACTGTAAACCAACACAGAGCACCTACAAGAGAAACAGGATGGAGATCTTTTTATCTCTGAAACTATCTATGCTGTCACCAGACACCTCCCCTTAGCCTCTCACTCAACTTCCAAGTTCCTAATCCTCTAATTTGATTTTCTTTCCTTTTTTTTGGCCAGTCCTGGGGCTGAAATTTAGAGCCTGAGTACTGTTCTTGGGCTTTCTCAAGGCTAGACCTCTACCAATTGTGCCACAGCACCACTTTGGGCTTTTTCAATGTATGTGATACTAAGGAATTGAACCCAGGTCTTCGTGCATGCTAGGCAAGCACTCCGCCCCCCATTAAATTGGTTCAAAGCATACTTTAATAATAAGCTTTCAATTTTAAAAATAAGCAACTGGTGGAGGGTTGAAACTAAAAGTGCTGAACATATTCAAATACTATGGAGTCAACCTTGAACACCAAATTTTCAAGCTTCTGAAAAGCAGATCACCTTTAGAAAACAGGGATTGCTTTTATTCACCTAGCTCATTTGTTTACTCTAATTTTTTTTATTGTAATGTATAGTTACATTAGACAGATAGGTGCATTACTTCTCAAGCATTGATACCCCTTCTTATGTTTCTTCCCCATTTTCCTCCCCCCACCCCCTGTCAATCACCTTGTTTTCCCCCCTTCCCTTTCCTATTTCAAATAATCAAACGTACATACCATATACTAGGTAACACAGTAAGATATAGTAACAATATGGGATTAACCAACGGCAGACAAGCACTCTTACCAGTAAAATAAACTATCAGCCCAATTTGATTTTCTTACCTACACACCTACCTTCACTCCAGCTACACAATACTATCTGCTGCCTTAGCTTTAGTGTTGCTCTTTGACTTCTCCAATATTTGTGGGGTTTGTTTTTGCTTTGTACCAATACAAGGGATCTTAACTTCGTGTTTTTACTCAAGACTGGTGCTCACCACTTGAGCCACAACTCTACCTTTGATTTCTTGGTTAAATGGAAATAAGAGTTTCGCTGTCTTTCTTGCACGGGCTGGTTTTGAACCACGATCTTTAGATCTCAGCTTCCTGAGCAGCAAGGATTACAGGCATGAGCCAACATCTAGTTCTTTCTGCAGTGGGTAATGGGCAGACTGTAGCCTTTCTCCCTCGGCAGTTAGCTATGTGCAAGGAGAGTCCCACCCGTAGGCGAGATCTCTGATCCAAGAATTTCTTTCCGGAGGACGCCAACCCTTTGCAAACTTCCTCTTACAGACATTATCACTGTAGCGTGATCTAACTTAACAGAAAAGGCAAGACCTGGAGTCCGAGACAGCGATCCAAGTGCCAATCTGAGATCTACCAAGTACCGTGTACCTTTTGGAGTCTGTCTCAGGAACCATCAGGACGCACTTTTAAAGGCTTACTAAATAACTACGAAGCCTCAAAGAAGGGAGTGTTCAGGAAACGTTGATCCGCTTCCTGACACATTATGCAACCTGGTAATCGGCGCTGCGCTCTCATCACGGAACCCCTCTGGGATCCTGTGAGTGGGAAGTTATACCCTCGGACCCCTGGTCCCTCAAGCGCTCAGCTCGCAGCTAGTGGCCAGCGCACGCAGCCAGCGAACACGAGTGGCACCTCCCTCCCCGGCCCAGACGAGCCTAGGGCCGCAGCCGGGGGGGAGGGGGAGCAAGAGGGGGAGGGCAGCCCAAACACGCCCCGCGCGGCCCCAGACAGCACTTCAGCGCTGGCGGGCTTCGGCTTCCTCTTGCGTAAATAAATAAATAAAGCAGGAGGTGACCAAGAACTCAGCCCCCTCCGGCCAGCGCGACCGCCGCCGCCCGACCCACGCCCCGCGCGGCCGGGACCGCAAGAACCCTCCATCTTACCCTCCCGTCCCCGTCCGCACTCCTCCCCGCACCCGCCAGTCCTCCCGGGTCCTGTCAGCCTCAGGGTCTCCCACCTCCGGTCCCCAAGGCCTCCGCCCCGGGCCGATACTCACGCCCGCTGATGCTGCGGCGGCGGCGGCGGCGGCGGCGGGTTTCTCCGCGGCGCTGGCCGAGCGGAGCCGCCTTCGTCCCCTCAGCTCCAGGCTGAGGAACTCGCTGGACAAGTCTAGAGAGTCCGTGGCCGAGGAGGCCGAGTGGTTTTGCAGCTCCATGCTGCTGCGGAGAACCACCATGGTCTCGGGCTGCAGGTTCTGACGGCCGCGACCCGAGAGCTCGAACACCAGTGACTCCGGCGCTTCCGCGCTCCAAATTCTGGCGCCACAAGCCCCGCGCCGGCGGCCTCGGCGTGCGCGTCTGGAATCCCTCCGCCGCAGGCCCCGCCCACTCCCCCCCCCCGACTGACGGGCTCAAACCTCTCTTCCGATCCGAAGGGCAAGCGAGACCGTGCCGAAGCGACGTGCCGAAGCGCCGTGCCGAAGCCCGCTGACAGGGTCGAGGACCTGGGCAGCTCTCGGATGAAGAACGTGAATTTCTTTTTCCTTATATAGTTCCGGCTCGCTTCACTCAGCGGAAGGAGATGGAGGGGAGCGGTGAAAAGTTCTGTTTGGAATTTTGGCGCGTGGACGCATGGGGGGCGTGGCATGGAAGGGGGCGGGACGAAGAGGGAGCAATGTGTCCGCTCTGATTGGCTGACCGCTCCTCCGGTCCCCCCCCCTTGGGCACCTGCGTGCTTTTTCGCGCCATCTGGGATTCAAATACAAAATTCCTGATCCTTGACGCTGGGGAAACGAAGTACTTAGCCTTCGGCGTTATTAAGCCTTAAGAGCGTTTTGTTTTGCTTTGCTTTGGTAGCTTAACCAAAAGCTTGCTTTCAGGACGAGAACTAAGTGCCAGGCTTGGCTGGTTCATGCCTGTAATCCTAGCGAATCAGGACACTGAGGCTGAAATACGAGAATCGTGGTTCAAAGCCAGCCCGGGGAAGGGAAAAACTGTGCGACTCTTGTCTCCACTTAACCACCTGAAAACCAGAAGTGAAGCTCGTGTGTGTGTGTGTGTGTGTGTGTGTGTGTGTGTGTAAGTGGTAGAGCCCTAGCCTTGAGCAAAAGAAGCTCAGGGACAGAGCCCTGGTCCAGAGTTCGAGCCCCAGGACTGGCAACACACAAAAAAAGGAAAACAAAGTGAGCTTGAAGGGAGCCAGTAAAGCACACAACACTTATTACCAGAGTTTCTGCTCTCCAAGGTCAGTTTCTGATCTTGAACCAGTCATACACCTATTTAGATCCCAATTTCCTCATCTGAGAAATAATTATTATGCTTCATTACCGTGCCTGCACATGCTGAGTGCTAGATGACAGAGGTTCCTACACTGGAACGAAATAGACAAGAGTCTGTTAAAAGATCAGAATCCGGGATGAAGCCTACTCAAGCAGAAACCAAAGCTATGTATTGATTTGGGTAAAGGACAGTTTATTAATTCAACATGTGTTAAATATTTATTGAGCATCTATCATGGCCTAGGCATTATTCTAAGCTTTGGAGTGTTGCTTAATTCTAAGCAGCAAAGATTAAAGAGAACAAAATTTACCTCATGGAACTTAAACTCTAGTAGAAAAACGATGCCAATATGCACAATACAGTAAATGTGTTTGCTTGAAATTAGCATTTAGGTGGCCACCAGTGGATCATGACTGTAATCCTAGCTACTCAAGTGTAAGATCTGAGAATTGCTGTTGGATGCAAGCCTGGACAAGAAAAGTCTGTGAGACTCTAATTCAAATCAATCATTGAAAAGCCAGAGGTGAGCCTGTGGCTTAAGTGATAGAGCATTAGCCTTGGGTAGGAGGGGTGAAGTGCAGAGAAAGAGGAGGCAGAGAATAGATTCAAAATTTTTTCTAGGGTCGGGAGTGTGGCCTAGTAGAGTGCTTGCCTAGCATACACAAAGCTCTGAGTTTGATTCCTTGGTACCACATACCCAAAAAAGCTGGAAGTGGTGCTGTGGTAGAATACTAGCCTTGAGAAAGCTCCAAGTACAGTGCTCAGACCCAGAGTTCAAGCTCCACAACAACAAAAAATCTCTTTTCATTTATTCTCTCATAACATTTTACACATTACTGGGCCCAGGCATGATGGCTCTCACCTGAAATTCTAGCTATTTGGGAGGCAGCGATCAGAAGAATCGCAGAGAATATCAGGCAAAATGTTCAAGAGATGCTATCGCCCATCTCTGCCAATAAAAGCTGAGTGTGGTGATAGATGCTTGACATCCCTGCATAGTAAGAAGTGTACACAGGAGGACCATAGTCCACGCCAGCTAAGGCGTTGATTACAAACCCTAATCCCTCCTCCTGCAAAGTGCAAATAGAAATATAGACTTTTCAGTCTCTCTCTTTAGAGAGAGAGGGGTATCTACATACCGATATCTATCTCCATCTCTCTCCATATATATCATACTGGCTTCAGCCTTTGGTTGAATTGTGTCTACCAAAAAGATATATCCAAGTGTAATCACAGTACCTGTGAAGGTGATCTGATTTGGAAAAGGAGTCTTTGCAGATGTAAGCAAGATCTTGAGATGAGACTATCCTGGTTTAGAGTAAGTCCTGAATCCAATGACTGATATTGTTTTTTTTTTTTTTCTCTTTGTCAGTTATGGGGCTTGAAGTCTTGGCCTGCGTACTGTCCCTGAGCTCTTCAGCTAAAGGCTACTGCTTTACTACACTGAGCCACAGTGCTACTTCCAGTTTTTCTGGTGGTTAATTGGAGATAAAAGTCTCATAGAAGGGGGCCGAGAGTTTGTCCTAGTGGTAGAGTGCTTGCCTAGGACCCAGGTTCGATTCCTCAGTACCACATACATAGAAAAAGACCAGTAGTGATGTTGAGGCTCAAGTGGTAGAGTTCTAGCCCTGAGAAAGTTCAAGAACAGTGGCCAAAAAAAAAGTCTCAGGGACTTTTGTGCCCGGGCTGGCTTTAGACCGAGATCCTCAGAGCTCAGCCTCCAGAGTAGCAAGGATTACAGGCATGAGCTCACTGGCATGCAGCTAATGACTGATATTCTCCTAGAAAAAGGTGAGAGATGTCACATACAGAAACATAGTAGTTGGGCACACATGGTCACACCTGTCGTCTTAGCTACTCAAGAGGCTGAGATCTGAGACTTTCAGTTTAAAGCCAACCTGGACATACAAATTCCAGAAGCCCATCTCCAATTACTCAACAACCATCTGGAACTGAAGGTATGGCTCAAGGGGTAGAGTGACAGCCATGTGCACAAACACCAAGCAAGAGCATAAAGTCCAAAGTTCAAATCTCAGAGCCAGCACTAACCAGAGGGGTTGCAATCGGGGGGAGGGCAGTGAAAGTAACAATGTAAAGATAAAGGCAGAAATTGTAGTCATGAGTTTATAAGCCAAGAACTATTTCCAATACTAACATTACCACCAGAAGTTAGGACAGAGGTATAAAGTAGATTCTTCCTCAGAAACATCAGAAGGAACTAACCTAGCCCAATGAGAGGAAAAATTTGTTTTCTTTTATTGATTTACTTACTTGTTTACTTAATTTTTGCTGGTCCTGGGGCTTGAACTCTTGGCCTTCTTGAGTCTCTTGCCATTCAGAATGAAAATGACTTATTTGGGACCAGAAGAAGCACTAGAAACAAAGACTTTTGTCTGACTGATTCAGAAAAGATCCTGGTGCTCTTCACTTGGGTTGGGACAGAAATGAGGCTTGGCTAAGAGCTAATCATAACTCCATTACCTCACTTGGGATGAGCTCATAGGTAAGCCCCTTTCTGCTCTTGGTAGCAATGTTAGAAAGTAAACATCAAATTTGAACAAGAATTTCTTTCAGATGTTGTAAATGTGACCTTAGTTCAATGTGACGGCCAAACAAATTGATTTCTTTTTTTTTTTTTTTGCCAGTCCTGGGCTTGAGCTCAGGGCCTGAGCACTGTCCTTGAGCTCAGGGCCTGAGCCCTGTCCTTGGACCTTCTCAAGGCTAGAACTCTACCACTTGAGCCTCAGCACCACTTCTGGCTTTTTTCTATGTATGTGGTACCAAGGAATCGAACCCGGGTCTTCGTGCATGCTAGGCAAGCACTCTACCACTAGGCCAAACTCCCAGCCCCACAAATTGATTTCTTACAAAAGAGGAAAATGTTTGCCATTTTTAGCAAACATTTTTTGATTTATTTGCTTTAAAAGTAAGGGTAGGGGTTGGGGATTTAGCTCAGTGAAAGAGCCCTTGCCTGCAAGTGCAAGGTCCTGAGTTCAGTTCAGCTCTGGGAAAATAATAATAATAATAATAATAATAATAATAATAATAATAGAAGGTATCTTTTTGGTAGATTTTCAGGCTCGTCTTTCTGTTTCCTTTCTTTTTTCTTTTTTTTTTTTCTTTTTTTTGCCAGTCCTTGAGCTTGAACTCAGGACTTCAGTACTGTCCTTGGACACTTTTTGTTCAAGGCTAGTGCTCTGCGACTTGAGCCACAGAGCCACTTCTAGCTTTTTCTGTGTATGTGCATTGAGGAATTGAACCCAGGGCTTCGTGCATGCTGGATGAGCACTCTACCACTAAGCTACAGTCCTTGCCCCATCTGTTTCCTTAAAAAAAAAAAAATAGTGGTGGCAATTGAACCCAGGACCTCACATAAACTAGACAGTTATCCAACTATTGAGTTCCATCTCCAAATCTCTATTCTGCATTTAAAGAGACATCTTTCCTATCTGGGGGACTTTCTTTATCTTATTTTTTTTGTGCTGGCCTTGGAGCTTGAATCCAGGGCCTTGAGCTCTTACTCAGCTTTCTCACTTGAATCACATCCCCAGTCAGACATTTGCTGGTTAATTGTAGATGGAGTCTAAAAGACATTTTGTCTAGGCTGATTTTGAACTGTGGTCCTCCATGTCTCAGCCTCCGAGTAGCCAGGATTACAAATATGAGCCACCTGAGCCCAGCTGGGAGACTCTTTTGGGGTGGATTTCAGGCCTAGCCTTTTCCTATGGAAGTCCTTCAGAAGCATTTTCTTTGTTTTACAGGTAATCTGACAACTAGGGTTCAGGCAGGCCTGTGATTTTTGGTTCAGCAGTCTGGGATATTTATTGCCTCTTGAAAGAGTAGCTTAACGATATATGGATAGCCAGGTACCTGGGGCTCATGCCTGTAATTGAAGCTAGTGAGGAGGCTGAGATCTGAGAATTGTGCAAAGCCAGCCCAGGCAGAAGAGTCCCCCTGTGACTCTTTTCTCTAACCACTCAAAACCTGGAAGTAGCATGGTGGCTAAAATGGTGGAGCATTAGCCTTGAGCACAAAAGGCTCAAGGACAGCACTTGGGCCCTGAGTTCAAGCCCCATAACTGACAAAAGAAGAAGAAAAATATGTAAGAATAGAGATTATACATAACAAACTATAAAGAAGTAATAATATTAATAGTGGCATATTAACTAGATTATTCTTAGATACTATGAGCATTATTTCAGTATAAATGAAAGAGTAAGTTAAATAGGAGCCAGGACCCAAGGGCGCCCTCTACAAATCAAAGCCAGATTTTTAAAAATCCCTTTGTACAACTACTTGAAGATAATCTTTAAATGAAGAAAATAAAAGACATTGTTTCAGAACATCTTACCCCTCGCTATCCCTAGCCCCTTCTAGTTTAGATATGATGATGAATTAACAACCAATCAGAATTGTAGGACCTGACCAATCAAGTGTTACCTTCCAAAACTTCTAATTGTAATAGAAGTGACTAATCAGAACACAGCTCAGGATCTAAGCGCTCTAGACTCAGAGCCATGGGGACAGACAGAGAATCACCCGGGAAGGAGATGGTGAACAACTAATGAAGACAACACAGCACAGATAGCACAGCTACAGAGACATTTGAGCAAGATCCTTTTCTTTGAATAAAGTTCTTCACCTCACCCTCTAATGTCCTGGATGTGGGTGACTGTGTCAGCTTGAATTGTGATCTTCCTATTATGCCTCTGGAGTGGCTAGGATGACAGAAAGGTGCCATCATGCTCAGCTTGTTATTTAGATAGGGTTGCCTGAACATTTTGCAAAGCTTGTCCTAAAATCTCAGTCCTTTTCATCTCCACCTCCAAAGTAGCTAGGATCACAAGCATGAACCATGGCTTGGAAATTATCTCTTTAGTATTGGGAAATAGTAATAAAACCAATGCAAGTTAAGATCACCATGGAAACTTGCGAGTACTAGTCATTCTGTCTTGCCTTTTGTTGTGTCTAAATAAAATCTTTAATTCAGAATCGAGTGATGGATACATCTCTTGAAGTATTAAGACTTCTAGAAATGTTCAAAGTTTTTGGTTTAATAATTCCACTTTTAGGACTCCATCCTAAAGTGAGCATAGGGGTGGACCAAGATATGGTGGCTTAAGCCTGTACTACTAACTGAGCTACTTGGAAAGTGGAGATAGAAGGATCGTGGTTCAAGGCCTATGCAGGCATAAAAATCTTAACCAATGGCTGGGTGTCGTGGTGTGTGCCTGTCATTCCAGCAACAAAAGGGAGCACAAATAGGTGGGTCATAGTTCAGATTATCCTGGGCTTAAAACAAGAAAACTTATCTAAAAAATAACCAAGACAGGGGCTGGGAGTTTGGCCTAGTGGTTAAAGTGGTTGCCTAGCATGCATGAAGACCCAGGTTCGATTCCTCGGTACCACATATAGAAAAAAGCCAGAAGTGGTACTGAGGCTCAAGTGGTAGAGCTCTAGCCTTGAGAAGGTCCAAGGACAGTGCTCAGGCCCTGAGCTCAAGCCCAGGACTGGAAAAAAAAATAACCAATACAAGCTGGGGACTGGTGGCTTACAACTATAATTTTAGCTATCTGGATGTCTGAGATCTTAGGACTGATTGCTTCTTGAAGCCAGCCTGGGTAGAAAAGTGCATATGGCTTTTTTTTTTCCTGGGGCTTGAACTCGGGGCTTTGGTACTGTCCTTGGACACTTTTTGCTGAAGATTAGTGCTCTGCTACTTAAGCCACAGCACCACTTCAGGCTTTTTCTGTATAGGTGGTATGGGGGAGTCAAACCCAGAGCTTTATGAATGCTGTTAAGCTCGGGTTCAGGAAGCCTTGTCCCAAAAGACCATCAGAGACGGTCACCAATGTAAAAGCAAGGGAGCCTTTGTTGCAAGCTTGAGCTTGGGTCTCCCATGTACATGGCCACAACCGGTGATGCTAAGAGGCCCCGAGGCCAGGGGTACAGCACTTTTTATACACTTTTTTGGGGGGAGGCTGGGGCTGAGCATATATCATGTACTTTGAACTGGTTGGGTAACACCACTAGGGTGACTCAAGAGGATGCGTGCTAAACTTCAGGGTTTGTGGTCTAGATAGTGATTACCAGACTCCAGGAGGGGCTGTTCTGGTATTATAGAGATAAGCGCCATCTGTGATTCTGGGAATTGTTCTGCACTAGAAGAAGCAGAGAAAGTGAGAAACATGGTCCTAGCCCTGGTCTCTTAAGATCCTGCCCTTCTTCTGTAGCCAATTAGAGAGATTTCAGCATCCTCCCTGTTATAGGAAGCAGTACCGATCTTTCAGTCTTGACTTTGAACTTAGCAGTCCCAACCAATACAGTGCAAGCTCACTGCTTTGTGTGAATCAGTGCTCAGTACTCAGTGCTCCTGGAGGGCTAGACAGCTGTGGGCAGGAGAAGGGCACATGGTTGACATTATTTATATGCATGTGCGGAAACAGGATAATGAAACCCATTAAGAAAGTGATGAGGGATAAAGAAAAAGGATACAGGAGTTAAGGTTGATAAGGAAATGTTCCAATGAAACTCCTTTTGTAGGACTAACAAATACTAATGAAAAATCGTTAAAAATACTCTGAGCCATAATCTTTTTCTAACAATTACCTAATTCCTCAAAAATTATTAATTCTATAAAGATTTATGCCAGTTATTATTTACTTATTTGCTTTGTGATCTTGGGGATTGAATTTTACTTTATTAGGCAAATGCTTTACCATTTAGTTCATGTCCTCAGTCCTTTTTCTTTTTTTCACTCTGCTTTGAAATTTTATTTTCTGTCATTTGTTTTGAAAAAATGTAATTTTTTTTTGAGTCATGGGGTTTGAACTTTGGGCCTGGGCACTGTCCCTGAGCTCTTCAGCTTATGTCTACTGTCCTACCCCTGGAACCACAGCCCCACTTCTGGTTTTCTAGTGCCTGGGCTGGCTTTGAACTGTGATCCTCAGATCTCAGTCTCCTGACTAGCTAGGTTTACAGGCATGAGCCACCGTACCTGACAGGTTTTTCTTTTTTCTTTTATTGTTATTTTAAGGTGAGATACAGAGAGGTTACAGCTGTATTAGTTAGGTAATGAATACAGTTCCTTTTTTTTTTTTTTGCCAGTCTTGGGCTTGAGCTCAGGGCCTGAGCACTGTCCTTGGACTTTCTCAAGGCTAGAGCTCTACCACTTGAGCCTCAGCACCACTTCCAGCTTTTTTCTATGTATGTGGTACCGAGGAATCGAACCCGGGTCTTCGTGCATGCTAGGCAAGCACTTTAACCACTAGGCCAAACTCCCAGGCCTACAGTTCCTTTTGAACAGTGTAACTTCTCCCATTTTCTTACATTGTTTGATTTTTAGATAGAATTTCCAGCTATTTGGCATAGACTGGCTTGGAACTGGGGTCCTTACACCTTTCTAAGTTGCTAGGATTACAGGACGACACCACCATATCTACTTTATTTATTTATCCTCCATTTTAAAAAGAAATAATAAATTAGGCTGGGTACTGGAGGCTCATGTCTATAATCATTTTTTTTTTTTGCTAGTTCTGTGGCTTGAACTCAGGGCCCGAGCACTGTTCTTAGGCTTTCTCAAGGCTAGAGCTCTACCATTTGAGCCACTTCCAGCTTTTTCTATGTATGTGGATCTTCATGCATGCTAGGCAAGCACTCTACCATGAGGCAAAACTTCGGGCCATGTCTATATAATCTTAGCTACTCAGGTGACTGAGATCTGAGGATCATGGTTCAAAGCCAGCCCGGGCAGGAAAATCCATGACACTCTTTTCAATTGTCCACCAAAAAGTTAGAAGTAGAGGTGTGGCTCAAGTGGTAGAGTGCTAGCCTTGAGCTAAAACTAAACTAAACAAAACAAAGACAACTGACAGCTATGTACCCTAGCTACTCAGGAGGTTGAGATTTTAGGATCTTTGTTCAAAGCTATCCTATGTAGGAAAGTCTGTGGTACTCTTAACTAGAGATAAGTGGAAGTGGCTCTGTGGTCCAAAGTGGTAAAATGCTGTACTTGAGTGAAAAACTCAGAGATAGCACTCAGGCCCTGGGTTCAAGCTCCGTGACCACCACCACCACCACCAAAAAATGAAGGGGCAGTGCTTAAGACCTGAGTTTAAGTCTGAGTTCTGGTACATACAGACACACACAGAGTCACAGATGCACAAATTAATAATAATACTAATAAACAACCACAAATGGTGATGGGAACAGATATCCTCATTTTAGAATATATATTCCCTTTTGTGGAATTCAAGACAGCAAGTAATAATTTTGTGTTCACACATTATCTCCAGCTAACAGGGGGAGCACAAGTAAGTGGATGCAACAGCCACATCCAGCCCTACGTATAAAGTGAGATACTATAACTGAAACAATCAAAGTAAAAAGGAGTGAGTGGTAGAACTCCTGATTTGTAAGCATGTGACTGTGGCCCTGAGTAGGGGGAGGGAGGGGGAGACATTCAAATATTCCCTCAAAAGAAAAAAGGAAAAAAAATACAAGATCAACACACATGCACACATATGTAAAGAAAAATATACTCAATTAGAAAAGCCAGGTGCAGCAGCTCGCATCTCTAATCCTAGCTACTCAGGAGGCTGAGATCTGAGGATCATGGTTCAAAGCCAGCCTGGGCACTATCTCCAATTAATCTCTAGTAAACAGGAAGTGGAGCAGCGTATTAGGGGTAAGGGGGTAAATAGCCTTGAGCTGAAGAGCTCAGGGACAGCGTCCAGGCCCAGAGTTCAAGCCCAGGCCCAGAGTTCAAGCCACATGACCCATAAAAAGAAAAAAAGGGGGGGCTTTTATTCTTTTAAACTTCAGTGTACAGTATACTGCAGACTTCCCGTATCTTCCCTTACAAGTCTGTGGCCTTTTCTACACTCTCCTTTGTGTACAAAGGAGTCTTTCCTTTAAATCCCTGCTGTTTAACATCCCAATTTCATTGGCTACTGACTTTTTTGAGTGCATGTCTTGTTTCTACCTAATCCAAACCATTGGCATTTATTTATAGATCACATGCTGGTTTAAGTTAGTTTGTTTGATATAGGATCTCCTTGAGCAGCCCAGCCTGGTAAGTTCTGATCCTTTGGTCTCATCCTCCCTTGTGCTGGGATAACAGGCTAGCACCAGCAGTCCTGCTTCAGAATCTGGTTCTAAACTCCTCCTCCTACTCTGAAGCCATATCCTTTTATAGTCTCTAGTATAGAATTACATTTTTTTGTGATCTATTTTTTCCAATTTTAAAAATAACTAGTGCTTATAAGAGAAAGTTTAGAAGAGAAAGTATAGTATAGTAGACATTGCTGGCTTTCTCAACATTCTCCCTTTCTTTTCTTGAGACTCAAATTAGCCAAACTGCTTAGAAAAGCAAAGCCCTATGTTTTCCGTGCTTCTTCACCCCTGAGTGGGAGGGACCTTGTCAGAATCACTTGCTAGTGGAAGGTGAGCAGAAGTGAGGTGAAAGAGTTGCGGAAATTGCTATAAACCTTCCCCCCCCTCCTCTAGGTTTTGCTGGTCGGAATGCAAACAATGTCTACAGCCATGAGCTAGCTTGAACCATGCCAACTGGGGCAAGATTCAATATGAAAAAATATGACCTTACTACGAAATATTAAGAGTCTGGCGCTGTAAAGACACCATATCAGCACTGATGTTTATTCTCAGGCTCTTCATACATTCATATCTCATTTATATCACTTTTTTTTGTTTCTTTGCTTAGCAATCTCATCTGTATCCTAGCCCTCTCCCCCAAATTCAAGAAAGAGTTTTATCAATGATGATGCCTGTACTTTGCTCATAGACCTACATAATGAAAATGATCCTAATTGCAAATCTAAGCCGTTGTCTATTTCATGGGGTAATGAAAACTCGAGGCACATTCAGTGAAACCTCTGCCTTAAGGGACTTGACCAACCAATATATGACTTTTTGGAGCATAAGTTTAAAAAGATGACCTAGGATGACCTCAGCCTTCCCAACAGGGATAGGAGGGGGAACTGGGAAAAGGAAGGAGGGGTGACACTGTCCAAAAGAGAAATACATGCATTAACCTAAATTGTGAAATGGCAGTCCTCTGTACAATACCTTAATAGCAATAAAATTATTAATGAAAAATTACTGCCCAAGAAAGATAAATACTCCCAGTAGAATTTACTATTGGTTCTTGCCAACATCTAATGATAGAGCCCCTGACATCTGTTTCTTAGAACATTTATTAAAAATTGCTTAGAATTGTCCATGGGCATATTATTCTAGAATCTAGAAATATCTCTTAAGGAACCAAGAACCATTTTCTTTTTAATGTAGTCATCAGGAAGGGTCTGTCTCTATAGGAGGATTATATCAGAAATCATAGTGGTTAATGTTAATATGTGTCAGCCCTTATTCTCTGTGCTTTAAATATACAAATTCATTCTTGTAGGAATCCTACTGAAATAGATAGTAGGATTATCAGATCCATTTTGTAGATGAAACCAAGGCACATAGGTATGACGTTAATCTGTCCAAGGCCATACAATTATTAAGTGGTAGAGTCTATTTGGTCTGGCCTCCAAGTCCTATGGTAGCTTGAGACCAACAATGAGACAAGAAACCAGATTAGATTAAACAGAGGAAGTTAAATATAAAGAATTACCATAATGAGCCAATGCCAGGGGCTCATTTGCAGTGTGAGATTCTTATCTATAAATGAAGCTTAAAAAAAAAAAAGTTATGCTCCCAGGCAGGAAGTGAATTCTTACCTCAAAATAACCAAAGCAAAAAACTGGCTGACGTTGTGGCTCAGTGGAAGAGCATTTGCCTAGCAAGCAATAGGCTTAGAGTTTCATCCCTGGTACCTTGGTGCTGTCAAAACTTAAAAGAACAAGAATTGACCACGACAAAAAGACAATTGTATCCAAAAGCTGAGGAAAAGTACCTAAGGAAGGACAAACTTGAAAGGAGTTCAGACTCCCTCTGTCAAGGGTGTATTTGGACATAGGTGAGTGTTTATAATTTATGGGATTGAGGACTAGTGAGGTTGGAGAACCTGACTGTGGGTGGCCTATAAAACAATTTAAGAATTTCACTTTTTATAACGGGCAGTTACATGTGTTCACTGCAAACACAGACAGTTCAAAAGGTTATGAAGTGTGAAGTCAAAGATCTCAACATCATTTGTTCCCTTTCAGCATACCAGCAAATAAATGATTAACACAAAACTTTTTAACCTTTTCCCCCTTACTATCGAGTTCAGTAGCTCTTTCCCACCCAATGTGTACAGAACGCCAAATTTTTAAAAAGTTAAAAAAAATAGCAAGATTTGAAATGCGATCCCTAGTGCATTTCTATTTGGACTTAGCAACCTCTTTCTCTCCTCTTTTCCGGGCTCCTGCAGACTTCAGGCTGAGTGCTACAGCTTCGTTTTCCGCCCACAGCTCCTCTTATTT
Source organism: Megascapheus bottae (assembly GCF_031878675.1). Taxonomy (NCBI): domain Eukaryota; kingdom Metazoa; phylum Chordata; class Mammalia; order Rodentia; family Geomyidae; genus Megascapheus; species Megascapheus bottae. The sequence continues at coordinate 55,585,605 of NC_143517.1, forward strand.
TAGTGTCTCATCTGTTTTCTCCATGTCGGGGGCTCACACAGTAACGCCATTGGGTGAGACGCTCTGGCTCAGTCTTCCCACCCTAATTCTTGCCGGGGCCCAGGCTCCGGAACCACAGTTATCCACCCGTCACGATGGCTCCGCCCCTAGTACCACGCGGCCCGCCCCTGCCACCTCAGGCTCCACCCACATCAGCGTGCTCCGCCTACGCAGAACTCGCATCAGGCCACGCCCACCGGAGACTGGCGCCGCCCCCTCCAGAGGTCCTCGCGCTTCCCAAGGGCGCCGCTCGCCCCGCCCAGTTCCCGCCCACTATGTCTTGCGCCCAGCCATTCGGAAACTGCCTCCGCTGCCGCAAGCTCCGCCCACTCTGCCCCTTGAACCCGTGCCCACTGTGGCCGGTTGGCTACTTCTTCTCGCCGGTGGCGTCAGGGAGTCCCTGGCCCGGGCCATGGAGGGGGACGGCCCCACCGGTGCCACGGCCGTGCGCTACCAGCCGGCCTGCCCCACGAGGGAGGCCTGTGTCTACAGCAGCTGCTATTGGTGAGGACGCGGGCGCAGACGCCCGGCGTGCGCCGATGCGGCGCGCGGCCCGCGGAGCACCGCCTCCTCCCGGCCCCGTTCCAGGCCTGCTGTAGCGATTCGTGGGAGGGAGGGGCGCGGACGCGAGCCGGGTCTCCGCCGCGGAGCGTGGGCTGCGGGGCGGCCTGGGGCCGGGTGCGGTGGCGCGCTCCCTGACTCCGCCTGGTGCCTTTCGGCTGGACTTGCGTGGCCGGTCCCTGGGCTTGGAGGCGAGGAAGGCGAATTGGGTTGGTAAGGGCTGGAAACCTTAAAGCAGCTGCTTTCCACACAAGGACTGGCGTGCAGGTCCAGCTAAATCTGGAAGAGATCGGAGGCACCTGAGAGTCTGCGTTAACTTCCCTCCAGTCACTCGACGAGGCCCTCCAGGCCCCAGAGGCGGTGGTTATGGGCGGGGGTGGGGTGGTGGTGGTGGGGGGGGGGTCTGTTCAGCTGGGTGTCAGGCTACAGAAGAATTCAGGCAAGGAGAAAGTTGTGGCACAATTAAGAATTGTAAAAGTTTTTACTAAGAGAAATAAGAATACACAAGAGGAGAGCAGGTCATCTCATAGAGATCTGTGACGCTTTTCTGTGGGGTTTTTGTTTTGTTGACATGTAAGCGGAAGTTTGTAGAGATTCCAGCCCGAGCACGCTGCCTTTTCCATCCACACTGTCTTGACAGTTGGATTGTGTGAGATCGCTAAATCCTATTTGCTCTGGAGATGTTCCAGAAGCAACTATGAGAAGCTTACTGGGGGTTAAGACGACCTCAGGGAGGATCAAGGTGCAAATCCAGGCCAAATAGGGAAGTCTGGGAGGCTCTTATCTCCAGTCACCCACCAGGAAGCCAGAAGTGGGTCATCCTTGAGTAGAAAAAGCTAAGGGAGGCCGGGAGTTTGGCCTAGTGGTTAAAGTGCTTGCCTAGCATGCACGAAGACCCGGGTTCGATTCCTTGGTACCACATACATAGAAAAAAGCCGGAAGTGGTGCTGAGGCTCAAGTGGTAGAGCTCTAGCCTTGAGAAAGTCCAAGGACAGTGCTCAGGCCCTCAGCTCAAGCCCAGGACTGACAAAAAAAAAAAAAAAAAAGCTAAGGGAAATAGTGCCCAGGTCCTGAGTTCAGTCCACAGTACAGGCACTGCCCTTCCCTAACACCCCCACCCCTACCACAATGTGATAATTTATCAATGGAAGGGCAACTTGAGGTCAGTGTGACTGATTTGGACTTCTTTTGCTAATTGTAGTGGTGAGTTGGTTCCTGTTCCTTTCTTAAACATCCTGGGATGATCTTTTTTTTTTTTTTTTGAAGGTCTGGTTGCCTTCTATCAGGGTCAGAAGGTTGCCTTTTAACTTAGATCCAGCCAGATGCTTCTCTTTGAGTCTGTTGCTTATACATTCCTGCGAAAAATTAAATCTTAGGAGACTGTTGGTGCCAGGAATGTGATTTCTACCAGGCATATCACTGCTGTCCTTGTCAGCTATGACAGACTTGGGACATTTTTAGTATAACAAAGACCTTGTAGCAAATAAAAGTTGTAAGGGCTGGGTGCTGTTGGCTCATGCCTGTAAACCTAGCTATTCAAGAAGGCTGAGATCTGAGGATTGCAGTTGAAAGCCAGTAGGGCAGAAAAGTACTTGAGACTTGCATCTCCAGAAAAGTGGAGTTGTGACTCAAAGGCACTAAGCCTTGAGTGAAAAAGCTCAAGGGCAGTGCCCAAGTCCTGAGTTTAAGCTCCAGAACTGACAAGCAAACAAAAAAGATGAGGCCTACCAAAGGGGTGGGAACATTTCTAAACCTGGGTACTGGTGCCTCATGCCTATAACTCTAGTTCCCTCTTTTTTTTTTGGTCGATCATGGGACTTGAACTCTGGGCCTGGGTGTTGTCCCTGAGCTCTTCATCTCAAGGCTACTGCCCTACCCCTTGAGCCACTGCTATTTCTGGTTTTCTGGTGGTTAATTGGAAGTAAGAATCTCATGGACTTTAGTGCCTGGCCCGCTTTTGAACTGTGATCCTCAGACTCAATGTCCTGAGTAGCCAGGATTACGGGCTTGAGCCACTGCTGTAGTTCTTTAGGAGTCTGAATCTGAACATCCAGGGTCAAAGCTAGCATAAGGAGACAAGTCTCAGATAGACTGTCTCCAGTGATCCATCAAAAAGCTGGAAGTGGAGGTGTGACAGAGCACCAGCCATGAGCTGGATGAAAGCAGAGTGAGACAGTGAGGCCCTGAGTTCAAGCACCAGTACTGGCACATATCAGAAACAAAACAGACAGAAATCCCAGGTCAGATCTCATGGCTCTTACATTTTGGTGGGGGAAAAAACAGACAAAATCAAGTAAACCATGTTTGGTAAGATAAGGACATGAGACAAATAGGGCAGAGGAAAAGATGATGATTCATTGTTTTCATATGAGGATATTTAAGGAATAGAGATCTGAAGAGAAAGGATTGAAGCCTTTTGGATATTAGAGGAAGGCCTAGCAGAAGAGCAGAAGCATCCTTTTAGCATCCATCTTCTGCTAAGACGCACCACCTTTCAACAAATCTCAAATTTTCATTTTATTACTTAAAAGTAAGCACATTAACTTTTGTTTCAGGGAGCACAATTTGCATGTATTTATTTATTATTTAATTATTTATCCATATAGAGTATAAGTTCAGGACCTTGTCCCTGCTAAACAGGTACTCGCAACTTCAGTCTTGTACTCGGCCCTTCTTGCTTGCTTCTCTCTTTTCTCCCCTCCCCTCCCCTCCCCTCCCCTCCCCTCCCCTTCCTCCCTCCCTCCCTTCCTTCCTTCGCCCTGAACTTTTGTGCTCAAGGCTAGCACTCTACCACTTTAGCTATAGCTCCATTTTTGGCTTTTGGTGGTTAATTGGAGACATAAGTCCTAGGGGCTTTTCTGCTGGGGCTTTCTTCAAACCTCCATCTTCAGATCTCAGCCTCATGAATAGTTAGTATCCCAGGCTTGGGTCAGCAGCACCAGACTACTTTACATATTTTTTGAACAAGGTCTTGTCGGGGTTTTTTTCAGCCCAAGTTGACACAGACTGTAATCCTGTTTTTTGCCTCCTGCATGGCTGAGATGATATATGCTACCATACCCAGCTTATTATTATTATATATTATTATTATTATTATTATTTTTGGTCAGTCCTGGGGCTTAAACTCAGGGCCTGGGGCTATCCTTGAGCTTTCTCAAGGCTAGCATTCTACCAATTGAGCCACAGCACCACTTCTGGCTTTTGTGTATGTGTATGTGCTACTGAGGAATCAAGCACTCTGTCACTAGGCCACAGTCCAGGCCTAATAACCAACTTATTAGTTGATATAGGATCTTATAAACCTTTTGCCTTGCCTGACCTCAAGCTCTGGTCTTCCCTGTCACCACTCTAGCCCTAAGGATTAATAAGAACAAACCACTGTGCCTGGGATCGTTTGCTTTATTTTAGAAGCATATCTTCACAGACTTAAGTTCTGGGAAACAGCAGCTTTCATAATGATTTACACACAACTGAATGACAATGGTTACCGACTGTGAACTTATCAATTGAACTGCATAGTACACGTGCACATATTTGTTCTTGAAATTAATTTTCTGCTTGGCCCAAACCATGTACAGGGCGGGGAGTGTAGCTTTTTCATTCATAGCTGGCAGTCTACCACTTGCCATAGCTTTACTTCCAGTTTTTTTTTTTTTTTGTGGTTAATTACAGAGAAGAGTCTCATAGACTTTCCTACTCAGGCTGTCTTTGAACTGTGATTTTCAGACCTCAGCCTTTTGAGTAGCTAGGACTAGCAGCTTGAGCAGCATGACACCTGGCTCCTTTCTGCTTTCTGTGTGAATCTTTGGAAACCTTCTAGAAGATTTGGTGTTTGGACCTGTATGCCTCTTACTCTTAAGCTTGAATTTGCCAGATCCTCCATCCATGTACTTAGTACAGTGTTTCATAGGCTCTTGATGATATTTATGGGCCAGAAAGACACAGATATTTTCTCAGAATTAGAATCTGATATCTCTTACTTACTGGGAGGACTTGGGGGAAACCCCAGAACTTCCTGTAGAATATCATACAACATTTCCTGACCTTTCTATTCAGGAGCCTTCCTCTCAGAACATCCATCCTACCTGTTGAGGTGAGCAAGGAACTAATGTTAATCACACAAGGCTTATTAATCCTGTAAATCAAGGTTTATTGAGTATATCCACAATATTCTGAGAGAATGTACATTTTATAGAGTAGACAACAGATGCTCAGAGATGCCGGGAGGTTCAGGATATCTTATTTCCCTTGTTTGTGGCCCACTTGGAAATTCTGCTGTTATCTCATCTTCCCCAAAGCTTCTAGAATCTTGGAATAGCATTCTGTGTCTAAACTGTCTTCCTCCACAAGCACTGCTTTGAGAAGGGGGAGGAGCTGTGTGTCTGGAAAGATCTGTGCTCATAGTACAGGTCAGCTAGCAGGTTGATTGGATGAGAAGATGTTTCAGGTCTTTAACAATGATTTTTTTTGTGTGGGGTCATATTGTGATTTGAACAATAGGCAGATGCCCTACTATTGCTGCTACACCCTTGAGCCAACTGTTAATTTTTTTTTTTTTTTGCCAGTACTGGGGCTTAAACTCAGGGCCTGCGCACTCTCTTTGGACACGTTTTGCCCAGCGCTATGCTCCTGGCCCCTTAATTTTTATTAGTGTCATCATTCTTTAAAAAATTTTTTTTAGGGGGTTGGGAGTTTGGCCTAGTAGTAAAGTGCTTACCTAGCATGCATGAAGACCCGGGTTCGATTTCTCGGTACCACATACATAGAAAAAAGCTGGAAATCGTGTTGTGCCTCAAGTGGTAGAGCTCTAGCCTTGAGAAAAAGTTCAAGGACAGTGCTCAGGCCCTCAGTTCAAGCCCTACAACTGGCAAAAAAAATTTTTTTGGTGCCATGCCAGTCCTTGAGCTTTTTTCTTTTCTTTTTCTTTCTCACCGCCCCCCTCCTCAAGGCTATCACTCTACCACTTTAGCCATAGCTCCACTTCTAGCTTTTTTGGGACAGTTAATTGGAGATAAGAGTCCCATGGACTTTCCTACTGAGGCTGGCTTTGAGCTGTGACCCCCCAGATCTCAGATTCTTGAGTATCTAGCATTATTGGCGTGAGCAACTAGTGCCTGATTAAATGTCATCACTCTTCAGTTCAAATTTTGAAAGACACAGAATATTTACTTTTAGTTATGCTAGCAGTTGTTTTATTTCAGTGAGGAAAATATTTGGAAGCTCTGTGAATACATCAAAACCCATGAACAGTATCCTTTAGAAGAATGCTATGCTGTCTTCATATCAAATGAGAGGAAGATGGTAAGTTGGTAAGTCATTGATTGCAGAAAGAAAATGAGACTGGGATGCAGTTTTGGGGTACAGCGCTTATCTAGCATGAATGAGATTGTGGATTCAATCTGTAGCTTTGCAAAATGCTAAAGTAATAACAAAAACCTCAAGAAAGATTTAGTATGAAGTCAGAAACTATATGCATCTTGGATTTATTAATGTTTTAACTATTCTTTGGAAATTATAGTGTTGACCAAGGGTGCTAATACATACCTATAATCCTAGCTACTCAGAGAATTGTGGTTTGAGCTCTTCTGAACATTCATGTTGATAATGCTTACACTTTAAAAGATTTAGATTTATGGGCCAGGAGTGTAGCCTAGTGGTAAAGTGCTCACCTAGCATGTAATAAACCCTGGGTTTGATTCCTCAGTACACAGAAAAAGCCAGAAGTAGTGCTGTGGCTCAAGTGGCAGAGTGCTAGCTTCCAGGAAAAAGTGTCCAAGGACAGTGCCCAGGCCCTGAGTTCAAACCCCAGGACTGGCAAAAAAAAATAGATTTTTCTTCTTTAATCAGTCATGGTACTTGAACTCTGGGCCTGGTCTCTGTCCCTGAGCTCTTCAGCACTTTACTACTTTGAGCCACAATGCCACTTTCGGTTTTCTGGTGGATAATTGGCGATAAGAATCTCACGAACTTCTGTGCCTGGGCTGGCTTTGATTTGTGATCCTCAGATCTCAGGCTCCTGTGTAGCTAGGATTATAGGCATGAGCCTCTAGCACTCAGCAGATTTGTTCTAATATCGTGTTTTTATTATAATTGTCTGAAAAACTGTAGTTTTTCTCCTGTGTGTGGCATGAAGAATCTAGAAGTAGTTTAAGTGATGCTCACAGATGTGCTGTATTTTGTAGATTCCTATCTGGAGACAGCAAGCTAGACCTGGGAATGGACCTGTGATCTGGGTAAGAGAACCGCTCCAAGAGCCTCTGATGCCTTGTTCCTGTGGTCCCGGGGTGGTCTATGAGCTCTGGTGAAGCAGACGTGAGAACCAGCGGGGAATGCCTATGAAAATGATTAATACATGTATCTTTTGAGATTACTTGTATTCCATATAAGGTAGTAGTCTCTTATCATAGTAAGGATTATTTACTTAGAACCAAAAACAAAAACAAAATTATAAAGCTAGGCTCCAGTGGCTCAAGTCTAATCCTAGCTACTTAGGAAGCTGATATCTGAGGATCGCAGCGTAAAGCCAGCCCAGGCAGGAAAGTTCATGAGATGTTTGTCTTCATTTAACCACCAGAAAGCTGGAAGAGAGTGTGGCTCAAGTACAGCATCAGCCTCGAGTGAAAAAGCTAAGGGACAACACCTAGGCCTTGAGTTCAAGCCCTAGTACCAGCACAAACAAAAAACAAAAACACACTGTACAATAAATGGAAAGTGATATGAGAGCAACCGATTTTAGATGAGGTAGAGATTACTTCTGGCAGGGAGCAGGAAAGATTAGAAAAAGTGTCTTGGAGAAGAAAGACCTGGATTTGAAATGAGTGAGGTCACAGGGTGAAAGTCACAGTGATTGAGGAAGCAGGTCCAGTGGCAGGAAGAAGACCATTAGAGGGGCAGCAGCTCTTAGCTTATTTATCTAAAGGAAAAGGACTTCAGGGAGTATAAGTCATTTCTGATGCTATTTCTGCTTTAAGAAGATGGGGCTGCAGCCCTGGAAGCACACAGGCTCTGAACATGCAGCCTTTCTAGTCTTAGTTATCTTTCTTGCCTTTTCCCACAGGGAAAGCTTTGCAGGCTCAAGTGAAAACTCTTCTGCAGAGTGCTTTCTTAATGTGGAGGTGCTAAAGCACGTGAGGTGGTGGTACAGAGGTGGTCAGATTGAGAAGCTATTTTGGTGTGCTCTGTGAGCAGTTTTCTCCAGAGGGATTGAAGTACCAGCCTGCATATATGTCCTTTGATAATCTTTCAGGCTCTTAGCTGATGGTGGCAGTTCCTTGTTTCTTGGAAGAGTGATGGTGACATCTGTGTTGCACTGAGCTGGGGTGGAAGCTGTTTTTACCCTTCCCCCTTCATGAGCGGACTGAGAGGCTATACATGAGGCTAGAGAAGTTGACTTTTAATTTGTTTTGTGACATTCTTGGGGCTTGAACTTGGGGCCTGTTTTCTGTCCCTGAGCTCAAGCCACTTGAGCTACAGTTCTACTTCTGGCTTTATTTTTTCTTTTCTTTTCTTCTTCTTCTTCTTTTTTTTTTTTTTTTTTCCAGTCCTGGACTTAAGCTCAGGGCCTGAGCACTGTCCTTGGATTTTTCTCAGGGCTAGAGCTCTACCACTTGAACCTCAGCACCACTTCTGGCTTTTTCTAAGTATTTGGTACCAAAGGATTGAACCCGCGTCTTCGTGCATGCTAAGCAAGCACTCTACCACTAGGCCAAACTCCCGGCCCCTGGCTTTATTTTTTGGTAGCTAATTGAAGATAAAGAGTCTTATAGGTTTTCCTGCCTTAGCTGGGTTTGAACCATGATCTTCAGATCTTTGCCTCCTAAGAGACTAGGATTACAGGTGTGAGCCACTGGCTCTCAGCTCCATTTTGAATTTTGAAAAAAAATTTTTTTAATTAAAAAGCTATACAAACTAGAAACTAATGTTATCTCTCCTTACTAACTTCAAGAAGTTTCCTTTGTTCATAATTTGGAGGGTTAGTAAGCTTTCTGCCACTATAAAAATACTGGAGATAAATCAACTTAGAAGAAAGTCTCTTGCCTTCCACACTGGGATTTGAACTCAGCCTTGGGTTTGCTAGGCAGGTACTCTACTACTTGAGTCATGCCCTTAACCATTTTTTGCTCTGGCTGTTTTTCACTTAGGGTCTGTGTTTTTTCCTGAGTTAGGCTTGAACCTTTTATCTTCCATGTAGCTAAAACCATAGGTATGCACCACCACTATCTTATTTGTTGAGGTCTCACTGACTTTTTTCTTGGGCTGGCCTCAAACTATGATTCTTTGATTTCTGCTTCATGAGTAGCTGGGATTATAGGCATGAGCCACTGGTCTGAGGAAAGTTTGATTTTTGGCTCCCCATTTTAGAGGCTTCAGTCTATGATTGGTTGGCTCCCATTGCTTTTGGGCCTGTGGCAAGGTAGCACATTGTAGTGGGAGCTTTGTTAGAGCACAGCTGCTTCCCTCATGGCCTGGGAGAGAGAGAGGAAGAGGAAGGGACCGGAGTCCTAATATCCTCTTCAAGGCACACCCCCAATGAGCAGGAGGCCCCCCCACCCCACTTAGACTCAGTTTTTGATTTCTGAGAGCTCATGTGTGTCTATAAATAGGTAATTTTAGAAAGTATGTATGGCTGGGTACATGGCTCAAGCAAGAGGCCCTGAACTCAGGTTCTACTACCTCCAAAATCCCCAAATACCCAAATTCAATACTTCTATGCTCTGCAGTTTGCTTTTGCCATCCAGCTACTAAAATTTTTTGCCATTTTCCACAAAAGTTACCTATTTTTGGTGGCTGCATAGTTTCCTATAATATGACTTATAATTTTAATTTTAATTTTTGTATCATTTTTGTACCATTTCATCTCATGATAGACTTTGGAATGGTTCAGAATTTTTGCCACTATTAACAATGCTTCAGAGATTTTCCTTGTACACACACATACACACCCCTTTACATCCTTATGACCATATCTTTTCTTTTTTTTTTTTTGCTAGTCCTGGGCTTGAGTTCAGGGCCTGAGCACTGTCCTTGGACTTTCTTCAAGGCTAGTGTTCTACCCTGAGCCACTGCACCCCTTCTGGCTTTTTTTTCTTTGTATGTGGTACCGAGGAATCGAACCCGGGTCTTCGTGCGTGCTAGGCAGGCATTCTACCACTAGGCCAAACTCCCGGCCCCGACCGGGAGTTTCTGTAAGATAGTTTCCTAGTGGTAAAATGGTTGGGTCAAAGGATACCTGTTTAATACTTATGAACATTTTTATTATTTGTTTAGCTGTTTCCCTACCACTAGACATTGGTCTGTTGTTAGGGTCTTATGCTTGTTTTCTTTTACTAAGGAGGGCTTCCAGATGGTTTTGAGTCACATTTGTGCCTTGATCCTGGGCCTTGGAAATCATTCTCCTGAAGGAGCTGAGTTAATTTGAACATTTTTACTTCCAGGATTACCACGTTGTTTTGCTTCACACATCAAGTGGAGGACAGAGCTTCATTTATGATCTCGACACACTCTTGCCATTTCCCTGCCCATTTCACACTTACGTCGAAGATGCTCTTAAGTCTGATGATGACATTCACCCACAGTTTAGGAGGTAAGGGAGTCCAGTAATGATTTCTTGATTTTCTGAGCAAGACCTGGATGATTCTGTAGAGATTTTTGTTTTGCCCTTTGCATTTGATTTGTAATGATCATTTATCTTGGCTTCAGCACTGAGTGTATATTTTTTCTTGGGGGCAAAGAAGTTGGGAATTTCTCCCACAGCCTTGTTTTTGGTGGTGGGAGCGTGTGTGTGTGTGTGTGTGTGTGTGTGTGTGTGTGTTTGTGTATTTGTATGAGCGGTGACTCATGCTGTCAAAATGGAGGGCTATGAGGGTTGGGAATGTGGCATAGGGGTACAATGCTTGTCTAGCATGCGTGAAGCCCTGGGTTCAGTTCCTTAGAACTATATAAGCAGAAAAAAGCTGGAAGTGGCACTGTGGTTCAGGTGGAAGAACACTAGCTTTGAGCAAAAGAAGCTCAAGGACAGTGCCCCGACCCTGACTACAAGCTTCAGGACTTGCAAGAAAAGAAAAATTGAGGACGGTGATAGCAACATCAGAAGATTCTTCTCATTGCCATGCTGCAAACTGAGAAACTAAAGGCAACATATCTATCTCTGTACCTTTGTAGCTTTTGGATTTCATTTTCCATAGCTTCTTTTTATTTTTTATTTTTATTTTTTTGCCAGTCCTGGGCTTGAGCTCAGGGCCTGAGCACTGTCCTTGGACTTTCTCAAGGCTAGAGCTCTACCACTTGAGCCTCAGCACCACTTCTGGCTTTTTTCTATGTATGTGGTACCGAGGAATCGAACCCGGGTCTTCATGCATGCTAGGCAAGCACTTTAACCACTAGGCCAAACTCCCGGCCCCTTCCATAGCTTCTTGTTTTTAGTTTTCTAGTGGTTAATTGAAGATAAGAGTCTCAGGGTTTTTAGTGCTTGGGTTGGCTTTGAACTGCGATCCTCAGATCTTAGCATCCTGACTAGCTAGGATTATAGGTGTAAGCCACTGGCACCCCGGCTTCATAGCTTCTTCTTTTTTTTTTCATATATTTTTATTGTAATTAATAGAAGGGTTACATTATATTCGCCAGGTGGATCCATAGCTTCTTTATTAGATCATAAGGCCATAAAAACACACGAGTAGTTTTGTGCCTGTCATAGGGAATTAGTGCACATAATAAGTTAGCATGTCTAAGGTGACATTTTCTGTCATATAAGCATGTGTTGATTTATCTGCAGGAAATTTAGAGTGGTCCGTGCAGATTCTTACTTGAAGAACTTTGCTTCTGACCGATCTCACATGAAAGACTCTAGTGGGAACTGGAGGGAGCCTCCTCCGCCCTATCCCTGCATTGAAACTGAAGGTGAGCAGGTGCCTTCCAGGATAATCATGGGTCTAGAGGGAGGGCTAGGTTGTATGTTTCTTAGATTCAGATATTGAGGCATAGAGAATAGGACTTCAGGGCCTAAGACCTCCATGGAGAAAAGGAGCTGAGTAGCAGACCCATGGCCCTAGCAAATTCTCTGATTAGAAGTTCTGCTGGATATCACTGGGGCTTAGAGAGTTTTGTTAAGGTGACAAATTTCCATTGCATCCTCATGACGTGGGAGATGTAATTTTGGTGACTTTGTAATACATCTTCATTTGAGGGGAATGAGAGCCAACAGTTTTATTGTACAACCCATTCATTACATAATTCTAGACAGCCATCCAGTTGATGATTTCCTGAGATTTAAGAAGGTTCAGCCCTATTTCTGCCACCTGGCATCCATATACATCTATAACTTTATCATGGGCTTGAACTCGGCCTGTGCACTGTCCTTGAGCTTTTCAACTCAAAGCTACCACCTTACCCCTAGGCCTGGGCATTGTCCCTGAGCTCTTCAGCTCAGTGCTACTGCCCTACCCTTGAGCCATGCTTCACTTCCTGTTTTTTTTGGGGGGGGGGTTAATTGGAGATAAGAGTCTCGGGTCCTTTTGTGCTTGGGCTGGCTTTGAACCTTGATCCTCATATCTCAGCCTCCTACATAGCTAAGATTACAGGTGTGACCACTGCACCCGATATAACATTATTTTTGATTCCAAGTCATTTACAACATTTTACTTATTGATGAAATCATCCTGGCACATTCCTATACAGTCTTTAGTGAAGTACTCTGGAAGCAAGGAGAATGCCAGGAAACTAGGACAGTACTGTTAATTATTCATTAAGGTGGAGCTGTTTGAAGGGAGTGAACATTGAAAAGTGTTCAGAGTGAGATTTAAGGCTCTCTGTGAAAAGCTCTTATAATTTAAATAAATTAGGTGTGAATGCTTCTGGTATACTACCTGCTTCCATCCTGGGAAGTAGAACCAGGAAAGCACCTGCCTTTGGAGAAGGCTTCCTGAGTCTGCCCTCATCATCTCAGGTGACTTGCTGGTTTGGGTGGAGTTGTTTTAGCAGTAACACATTTTCATTTTTATTTTAGATGTGGATACCTAAGAGCTACCTGGCATATGATAGGCATTTAGTAAGCATGATCTTGTTAGCCTATTTGCCAGTTCTTGATTGTTGGTTTTTTTTTTTTTTTTTTTTTTTTGCTTTGATGGTATTGAGGTTGAATACCAGGCTTTGCCAAGGAATCACTTGAACTCAGGGCCTAAGCACTGTCCTTGGGCTTTCTCAAGGCTAGAGCTCTCTCATTTGAGCCACAGCACCACTTCCTGCTTTTTCTATGTATGTGGTACCAAGGAATCGAACCTGGGTCTTCGTGCATGCTAGGCATTCTACCACCAGGCCAAACTCCTGGCCCCACAAAAATTATTTTAATTTTAGTTGCTGTAAATATGTGTGCATGTGTATGCAGATAGCTTAGTTGTATGCTAACTTAACATTCCTATGGTATTTGCCCAAGAGTACTATAGCATGTTCTATTTTTAGTTTTTGAGGAACCTTGGTACTGATTTCCAGAGTGGCTGTACAAATTCCTTCCAACTGTGTATACAGCTTCCTCATCTTTCCCCATTCTTGCTAGCATTTGGTATTGTTTGTTTTCTTGATAACTGTCATTTTGATTGGGATGAGAGAATCTCAGTATAGTTTTGATTTGCTATATGGCATGAATGTTTAGCATTTCTTCATATGTTTAGTAGCCAGTGTGCTTATTTTGAGACCTGTCTATTAAGGTAATTTGTCCATTTATTAATGGATTGTTCTTTTGATGTTTAATTTTTGAATCATCGTATGTTCTGAATGTTATTGCTTTAACTAATAAATAGCTGGCAAACATTTCCCATTGTGTAGATTTCCTTTAGATTCTGGTGATTGTTTCTTTTGCTGGGTAGATGCTTTTTAACTTGATGCAATCCGATTTGTTTTTCTTTCCTGAGCAAATGAAATCTGGTTCAGAAAGGTGTTCCCTGGTCTATATTTTCTAGGGTTCTCTCTTTTATTCTCCTCTAGCAGTTTCAAAATTTGAGGTCTTGGATCTATTTTGAATTAATTTTTATTCGGGATGAGAAATACGAGTCTATTTTCAATTGTTTACATGTATTTATTCAGTTTTCCCAACAGTATTTGTTGTACAAATTGTCTTTTCTCTTATATATGTTTTTGGTGACTTTGTCAAAAATCCAATTGGCTATAGCTGTGTGTTTTTTGGATTTTCTATTCCATTGATCTTAGGACTGTTTTTCAGCCAGTCCCATTGTAGTTTGTTTCTGTGGCTCTGTAGGTGTAATCTGAACTTTCAGGTATTATGATATTTCCAGCAGTGTTGTTTTTACTCAAGGCTATTTTAGCTGTTTGCCATCTTTTTGTACTTCTACATAAATTTTAGAATTAATTGTTCTATTTTTCATGAAAAATACAATTGGAATTAGCAGAAATAGCATGGTAAAAATGACTGTACACCCAGAAGCAGTATAAAAATTGATTGTAATTCGTATCAAAATTACAATATCAGTGAGTATGATGTTTTGTCATCATTAGATTGACATGCATTTGATACAAGAGTTTCACAGAAATGATCTTGAATCCCTATCTGTTTGAATAATTTCTCCTTCTTTTAGTTTCCTGGATTGATTTTTCGCTCTTTCTCCCAAATTGTGTTTTCAGCAGACATTTCTTTCATGTGTTTTTCTAGACTCCAAAATGAACCTGGACGATTTCATCAGTATGGATCCTGATGTGGGATGGGGAGCTGTCTATACCCTATCAGAATTTGTACATCGGTTCAGCAGTAAGAACTACTAAACTTGACATCAGGACATGGAACTGTGGAAAAATTCTAGACCACAACAAGCCATCCTTTCATTTAGGACAGCTAACATTATGGAATAGTTGGCTTTTCTCTTTTAATTCAATTGAGTAGAAACATGAATGAATATAAATAAGGAACTGGAGATCTATACTACTGAGTTATCCCTAGCTGAAAAATGCCTTAGGCCTTAGGTTTGAATCTTTTTTTCTTTGGTCGGTTGTGGGGCTTTAACTCTGGGCCTGGGCCAGAGTGTTTCAGCTCAGCACTTCAGCACTCTTCCACTTGAGCCACAATGCCACTTCTTAGGTCCAGTTCTTGTAATGATGCCCTGGGTATTTATTTTTTGTGATGCAGATCATAAAAACAAACGTCCTTCCTTTTTCTTTTTTTTTTGTTTTTTGGATTCAAGGTCTGGGCACTGTCCTTGGGCTTTCTCAAGGCTGGCGCTGTACCATTTGAACCACAGCACCACTTCTGGCTTTTTCTATGTGGCACCAAGGAATTGAACTCAGGGCTTTGTGCATGCTAGGTAAGCATTCTACCACTAGCTAAACTCCCAGCCACATCTTTCCTTTTGATAATATCAAGTCATAGTATATAATTGTTAAAACATTCCTGTGGCTCATTTGTTAGAATGTGATGATGTTACTAAAGTGGAAATGTGGACTTGGAGCCTTTTGTCTTTTCTGGATTCTACCTGTGTTTCTTGCTACACTATAAGCAATTCTTGGGCAGGGCTGTGAACGGTGGCTCTGTGATTCTCCAATGCCCATAAGTGATGCCCATATAGTGTTTCTGGAGACAGCGCTGCTGCTTGGAAAGGGACAGTATTGTAGGCTGAATCAGCAATAAGTATTAGTCATTTTGGACTATCATGGTAAAAATAAAAGTTTGCAATTCTCTTGGGCTGAATGTTATTTGACCTATTTATATATGGTTTTAAAATAAAATTGACTTAAAGTTAATTTTGTTTTGAAGATTTTTTTTTTTGTGATTAAGCCTAGAGCCTTGAACATGGACATGTCAGGCAAGAGTTTTACCACTGAGCTATATTTTCAGTTCTTTGTGTCCATTTTGACTTGAAATACAGATGAATATCACTCACAGATGGGGACATATGGGTTGCCTTAAAATACGTTGATCACATCTGCCTTCTTGAAGATATCTTAGAAATCTGGCTTTACCCTTACAGTTCCAAATGGAACATAGTTGGCTTCAGCCTGGCATAGGTGTATCAGGCTCTTACTTTCATGGACTTGTTGTGTAGCAAAAACCATATTTTTTTAATATGGTCCTACTTCTAACCAAAATGTTCAGGTATTTTTTTTAATAGATGAAAGAAAGAGAAAAGGTTTTTACTTACTAAAAAAAAATCTACTTAGTCAACAACTTTCATTTCACATGATTCCTCAGCTCTGAGCTGTCTGGGGAGGAACTGCAGTCAGCTACTCAAGAGTAGGAATTCTATTTCTCCAGTAGGCTCAGCTAATCAGGGAGATTCTGGAAATGAATGAACTTCTTACTGTGTAAAAATATAGGTCCAGGCTTTCAAGTTCTTAGAGCTAATTTGGACCCCACACTTAAATTCCAGATGGTTCTTTAAAAAGTTCGTAGCTGTCAGGAAGAAGATAAATTTTGGTAGGTTGCACGCCAGAAGTACTTTATCCTGAGTACGAAGTATTAAGGGCGACCAAAGGACTGTAATCTAATGTACAAATTGCATTTTGGGGGCCTGTTTTATGAGATATTTCCAATCATGTATTTCAAATTATGTTTAGTGCAAGTAGATCAGATAATGTCTGTGTGGATGTTTGAACATCTCAACTACCTTGCTTTGAAACAGAAAAACCATTACTTTTAGTCAGTGGAGGTTTTTATAGTTTCAAGCCTGCCAAAATATTCATGATCATAATCTTGACTTGTTAGAAACAATAGAAGACAGCTATTACTTTATTATTTATTTATATATTTTTCTCCCCAGCATTCCTAAAATGCCCTCAGGAGCTCTTCTTTGAGAGTCTCATGAAGTCCTCTTGGCCCCTGTACATTGGTATCATAGAGCATGTGACCTTGGGAAAACCAGTTGACCTCTCTGGGTCTTGGCTGGCTCAGCTAGTAAAGAGTGATTTTGAGGGGCTGGGAGTTTGGCCTAGTGGTAAGAGTGCTTGCCTAGCTTGCACGATTCCTTGGTACCACATACATAGAAAAAGCTGGAAGTGGTGCTGTGGTTCAACTGGTAGAGTGCTAGCCTTGAGAAAGCCCAAGGACAGTGCTCAGGCCCTGAGTTCAAGCCCCAGGACTGGCAAAAAAAAAAAAGAATGATTTTTGAGGTGTACATGTGATTATGGAAGAGAAGACAATGAGAAAAGAGATATTTATGCATGCCTAGTGTGTACTGGTAGCCCTTTTGAGTGTATTTAGTCCTCGAAACAACAGTGTAGGGCTTGCTACTTTTATTGTCCATCTGTAACAGTTTTTTTTTTTTTTTTTAAACAAGGGACAGTCAGGCACTGGTGGTTCATGCCCGTAATTCTAGCTACTCAGGAGGCTGAGATCTGAAAAATGGTGGTTCAAAGCCAGTCTGGGCAGGAAAGTTCATGAGGCTTTCATCTCCAATTAACCAAAAAGCTGGAAGTGGTGCCGGGTGTAGTGGCTCACGCCTGTAATCCTAGCTACTCAGGAGGCTGAGATCTGAGGATCAAGGTTCAAAGCCAGCCCAGGCACAAAAGGACCTGAGACTCTTATTTCCAATTAACCTCTAGAAAATGGGAAGTGGGGCTTGGCTCAAGGGTAGGTCTGTAGCCTTGTGCTGAAGAGCTCAGGTACAATGCCCAGGCCCAGCAATAGGATGGTAGCCTTGCGCTGAAGAGCTCTGGGTCAGCATCCAGGCCTAGTTCAAGCCCCAGGACCCACAAAAACAACAACAACAACAACAACAACTGAAAGTGGAGCGATGGCTCAAGTGAGTAGCTCACTAACATACAGCATGCAGGCCCTCAGTTCAAGTCCTAGGACCAGTACAAACAACAAACAAAAATATTAAGGCACAGCCAGGTACCAGGGGCTCATTCCTGAGCAGGCCCCAAGTGGGGAGGAGTTTATACAGGTGATGATGTGGGGAGGTGGAGCTGGTGGATAAATGCTTTGGCTTTCCTGCTCCTCATATGGTAAAACTCCTAATGGGTGGATGGATCCCCAGCTTCCCAGTGATGGCGTTCTCCCTGAGTATCTGCTCAGTTACTTGGTTGACTTCCTTATTCACCTGACTCCTACTGCTTCCTAGGATTGCTTCTCCAATGAACTACTCACATCAAATCCCTACCTACAGAAAATTCTATGCTTGTATGTAGCAAGCAAGCATAGAATGTTAGCGTAGACCTCTTTAGCTTGACTATGTTTGGTATCTTCCTAGATTGTTTCACATATTGAACTTCCTTATCAGATAGGAACTTCCTTTGATAGACAGGAAATATGGCCTTGATGAGGTTATATAAAAGACTAACAAAAGTGGCATTGTGGCTCAAGTGGTAGAGTGCTATAGTTGAGGAGCTCAGGGACAGCACCCAGACCCAAAATTCAAGCCCCATGACCGACAAAAACAAAACAAAAAAAGACTAACAAGAACTGGCATTCAGAGAGTAGAAACTTCCTATAGAGCCTTGGAGAGGAGGGAGTTAGAGCTGAAGGAAGTATGGGTGAGGAGGTTGAAGAGGCAGTTAATGTGTGAGATTAAAGTGTATAAGAATGATCCATCCGGTTACTGGTAGCTCTCGCTGAAATCCTAGCTACTTGGGAGGCTGAGATTTGAGAATCATGGTTCAAAGCCAGTCCTGTCAAGAAAGTCGGTGAAACTCTGATCTCAAATTAACCAGCAGAAAACTGGAAATGGAGCTGTGGTTCAAAAGTGGTAGAAAACTAATCTTGAGCAACAGAACTCAGGGACAGTGCCCAGGGCTCTGAGCTCAAGCCCAACACCACCATCAAAATCCAAACTTTTGGATGACAGTTTGAAACTAGTCTTAAAACCATTAAAAATAAAAAACAACAATAAAAACATCTTATTTTCATATCTTGGAGTTCATTTTGATTAGCATTATTTTATATAGCTATATCTATAGCTATTGAGCTATTTGAATCCTCTCCTAGGATCATCCTAGACATATTCTAATTATTATAAGAAACTAAAGCCTGTTTCCTTCACTTAATATGATTTTTTTCCAAGTCTTTCCATTTCCTTATGGATGGGGAGATGTCATTCTGATGGGAAGCATAGAATTTCAATGTGTATATGTACCACATTTTGTTGATCCATTCATCTACTGAGGGGCACCTGGGTTAGCCCAGCCTGTGGAATGAAGAAGCTCTGATTTCTACAAGGCATTAGAGTGTTCAAGAAACTGCTTTAAAAGCCCCTTCAAGAAGAGATTAATAGATAAGAATGATCAAGGAGCACTTACTGAACTCTGACCATGTATCCCTCTCCATTCTTCGTTTTGGTCTGTATTACCTCATTTAATCCTTCTAGGTCTCCATTGATCGAGGCCCTGATATCATGCTCCCTCACCAAACAATAAGTCAGTGCTTAAAGAGAGGTTATTTAGCTAAAAAGTAGCCAGGAACATCCAGCCCAGGGCTATGTAACTCGACAGCAAGACTAAAGATACATCAAACCCACACCCATCCCAGGTCTAGCCCTGCCTTTCCCATTCCCATCCATGCTTCTCTTCTCTGGAATTGAGATTCAGAGTTTGATTCCATGAACTTCCAATAGGGGAATAGGAATTATGCCATTGGTTAGGGATTGGGAATAGATTTTTTTTTTGTGGCAGTCCTGGGGCTTGAACTCAGGGTCTGAGCACTATCCTTGGGCTTTCTCAAGGCTAGAGCTCTACAACTTAAGCCATAGCACCACTTCTGCCTTTTTCTTTTCTCTTTTTTTTTGCTTTTCTTTTCTTTGTGGGTCATGGGGCTTGACCGGCCTGGGTGCTGTCCCTGAGTTCTTCAGCTCAAGGCTACCACCCTACCCTTGAGCTAAGCCCCACTTCCCACTTTCTGGAGGTTAACTGGAGAGAAGAGTCTCAGGTCCTTTTGTGCCTGGGCTGGCTTTGAACCTTGATCCTCAGATCTCAGCCTCCTGAGTAGCTAGGATTATAGGCATGAGCCACTGTACCAGCAAGTTCTGGCTTTTTCTATGTATGTGATACTGAGGAACCAAACTTGGGTCTTCGTGCATGCTAGGCAAGCACTCTACCACTAAGCCAAACCCTCAATTGCTAAACAATTTGAAAGCGAATTGCACATTTTATGAACCTTCATCTATAAACACTATAAATATATATATATTTTAATATATCTAGGCTAGCCAGAACTGGAACTTCAGCTTGAGTTCTTAGATTATAGAAGTATACTACCATGCTTGGCACAAATATGACATTTTCATCATCTTCTGTAAAAGTCTTTTTCTCACTCTGGACAGTCTCCACAAATGTATTCTTGCTGTCTTGGTACACCAGGGGGAGCACTTAGCACAGGAATGAGAACATTGGAGAATTGAATCTTCTTCCTCTTGGCAGAAAATACTCTTCCTCTTGCTTGTTCTTTATTGAATAAATTATTTTTATTTAAATTTATTATTATTTTTTTGCCACATATTTTTTTTGGTCAGTGGTGAGGCGTGAACTCTGGGCCTGGCACTGTCCTTAAGCTTTTCAGCTCAAGGCTAGTACACTACCACTTGATCCACCTCTGGCTTTTTCTGTATATGCAGTATCAAGGAATAGAACCCAGGGCTTTGTGAATGCTAGGCAAGCACTCTACCAATAGACCAAACTCCCAATTGCTAAACAATTTGAAAGCGAATTGCACACTTTATGAACCTTCATCTATAAACACTATCTGGCCCCTAGTGGCTCATTCCTGTGATCTTGATTACTCAGGAGGCAGCGATCAAGACATCTGTGGCAGGAAAAGTTTGTGAGAACTCTGATCTCTAATGAACTTCTAAAAGGCCATAAGTGGAGGTATGATAGTAGCTTTGAGTGAAAAAGCTGAAGAGCAATGCCAGACCCTGTATTCAAGCTTTAGAACTGGCACAAAGGAAAACATTAATTTTGAGCCAAGCGGTGGCTCACGCCTGTAATTATAACTACTCAGGAGGCTGCGATCTGAAGGACTTGAGACTTTTTTTTTTTTGGCCAGTCCTGGGCTTGAGCTCAGGGCCTGAGCAGTGTCCTTGGACTTTCTCAAGGCTAGAGCTCTACCACTTGAGCCTCAGCACCACTTCCGGCTTTTTTTTTTCTATATGTGGTACCGAGGAATCGAACCCAGGTCTTCATGCATGCTAGGCAAGCACTTTAACCACTAGGCCAAACTCCCGGCCCGAGACTTTTTTTTTTAATTTTATATTGTAATTAATAAAAGGATTATATTATATTCGCCAGATAGAAGGTGCATTACTTCATAAACACCCTTCTCATGTTTTTGTCCCCATAACCCTCCCTCCACGCCCTCCCCTCATCTTGTTTCCCCTCTTCCCTATCCTATTTCAAATAAACAAAGAAACATATATGCAATATACCAGATAACAAGTAAGATACTGTAACAATATGAGAATAATCAAGAGACAACAAAAGAGATGAGAAATAACATGGTACATTAAGAACAACAATCACATATTATATGGTTCTTGTTTCCATATCTTGAAGGTCCTTTCATTTAGCCTCATCCTGTATGGCCTTAGGTATCTAGGTTTTGCCCCATTGTCATCCTCTGCTAGGAGAGTCCAAGGTTTATACTAATTATGACAAATGAGGGAAACCATTGAGACTATGTTCTATGTTCTTTTGAGTCTGGCTTCTATCACTTAATATGATTTTTTCCAAGTCTTTCCATTTCCTTATATATGGGGCTATGTTCTTTCTGATGGCAGCATGGAATTCCATTGTGTATAAATACCACATCTTGATGTTCATTGCAGCACCATTTACCATAGCAAAGATATGGAACCAATCCAGATGCCCTTCGGTGGACCTGAGACTCTTATCTTCAATTAACCTCTAGAAAACTGGAAGTGGGGCTTGGCTCAAGGGTAAGGTAGTAGCCTTGAGTTGAAGAGCTCAGGGACAGCGCCCAGGCCCACAGAAAAATAAAAATAAAAAGCAAAAAAACCCCCCAACCATTAATTTTGTAAACAAAAAACCATTTAAAACATTCTTATAATCACATTATTCTTATGTCCAAGAAATTCAATATTGTTGCAACAATGCTACCTAATGTATGTGTGTGTGTGTGTGTGTGTGTGTGTGTGTGTGTATTCTATAGTCATATGGCTCCAAATATCCCTGATACCTTATTTTATTTTTTTGTTGGTCATGGGGCTTGAACTCTGGCCCTGGGCACTATCCCTGAGCTCTTCAGCTCAAGGCGACCGCCCTACCACAGCACCATAGCGCCACTTCCACTTTTCTGGTGGTTAATTGGAGATATGAGTCTCACGGACTTTAGTGCCCCAGCTGGCTTTGAACTGAGATGCTCAGATCTCAGCCTCCTGAGTAGCAAGGATTACAGGCTTGAGCCACTGCACCCAGCTCCCTGATACCTTTTTCCAATCCAGAATCAATTTTGTGTTCTTTCAATATTAGATCATGTTCATTTTCTAGCGTATTCTACAAATTCTGTCTATTCATCCATTTATCTACCTATCTATACACACACATACATTTTTCCAGTTAAATATTCCACAAGCATGATTTGCAAGGATGTACTGATTTATTTCTGTAGTAGTAGTAGTTCATTTCCACCCATCTCCACCCACGAGTTGCACATTTCACTTTCATGCATGTCTGGTGGCTGATTGCTTCTTGGAAGGGAGTGTGACCTTGATAGCTAGCTGTCTTGGGCTTGGGGGCAGTTTTCAGAGAGACCTGAGGTAAAGCTGAGGGCCTCAGTCCTCAGGGGAACAGGGACCACAGCTCCTCCTCTATCACTCTCCCCTCTCCCAAATGTCAGTGGGTTCAGTTGTTCTGTTTTCTCTTTCTTCCTTCCTCTCTCTTTTCTTTCTTTCTTTCTTTCCTTCTTTCTTTCTTTCTTTCTTTCTTTCTTTCTTTCCTTCCTTCCTTCCTTCCTTCCTTCCTTCCTTCCTTCCTTCCTTCCTTCCTTCCTTCCTTCCTTCTTTCTATCTTTCTTTCTCTTTAAATAGTTATTCAAAGGGGTTTCAACTCCTTTCAACATGTCAACTTATATATACAATGCATCTTGACCAGTGTCACCCCGTCATCATTCTCTGCCAAATCTATCCCAACCCCTGCTTGTCTTCTCACATTTCCTCCATTCATTATTCTATTTGCATAATTGCAAGCAATCTGTGGTTCCTACTCTTTCCCCCCCGAAAAAACTGAAAAAAAAGTAATAGGATGATGGAGAAAAGCAACAAAATTGTGTTTTAACCATGTGAACATAGTTTTTTTTATCAGTAACTTGAAAACAATTTCTATTCATAAAATGTATTTTTATTGTTTTGTAACATAACTTCCTTAGGGAAAATGCCTGGAAATTGAATGAATAGATAAAATGGCATGGGCATTTTAATGATTCTCAAAACATACTGCCAGATTGCTTTATTAGTTACGTTCCTACTGAGTATGAGGTGAATATTTTGGCACTGGAAAGTATTGTTTAATGTAATGGGGTTTAACATTTTGTTATTTGAACTACTTCTTGAAAAAATTTAGTATAATTCTTGCGTTAGGTATTTTGTCAATTTCTGTAAACCTAGCATTAATATTGGAGTATAGAATGTCGCTGATGATCTCATTTCATAAAATTATTATTATTGTTATTCTTTGTGCTAGTCCTGGGACTTGAACTCAGGATCTGGGCACTGTCTCTTGATGTTTTTATTTTTGTTTCCCAATGCTAGTGCTCTGTTGCTTGAGCCACAGCTTCATTTCTGATGTGTTCTGTAATTAATTGAAGATAGAGTCTCATGGACTTTCCTGCTTGTTATTGGCTTTGAACCACAATCCTCAGATCTCAGTCTTCTGAGTAGCTAGGATTATAGCCGTGAGCCTCCAGTGCCCAGCTCTTCTTTAAATCAACAAAAAAATCCAAACTTCTTTTTTCTGTCCTCTTATTTTCACTTATCTACATCCTTTCTCCCCAAACCAATCTCAGCAGGCTTTATTATCCCATTTTCACATGTGTGCATCAAGCACTTTGACCACAGTCCCCCTCCTACACTCCCAGTAGTGTTCGCACACCTAGACAGGTCTTGTTTGACATTTCTATAATTCATTTTTTAAGAAAGTACATGTTAATTGTTCAGAAGTTTTTGCCATAGTATTTCACATATGCTTGTGCAGAACTTTAAGTTGATTCCCTTATCCACTTTCACTTTTCCATTGCCTTACAGCCCATTATCTCTCAACTTTCATGATTGCATTTTGCCATCATTTACAGATGCAGTGTATTGTTTGGCATTGTTCACCCTCTCACATTTCTTTTCCTCCCTTCTAATCTCAAGAAATCCCACAATTAAGAACACGGATCTATTTTTGCAGCTATCTGTGTCTGTTTATGTACATCTATATATGTGTGTCTATATGTATATTGTATGTCTCTATATATGTATGTGTCTGTCTATGATTCTCTATGTGTTCATGTATATGTTTAGCTTTGAGGCCTACATCTTCCTTCTTAAGGGAGCTAGCTATAAGTCATGTCTGCAAAGTGACATTTAAAACCCCCAGGGGAAACTGCTTTAACTTTATCAAGGAACAACTATATTCTTTAGAAAAAAAAATGTTGTCTGATTCTGACCTTGAAATACAGTTATATAAGACTTAATGGAAAAACTAACAACAAAGGCGAAAAACAAAAATTCTGTTTCCAACTAGTCATTTGGTGGGTAAAGGTAGAAACCTACAATCTTTCCTCTACCACAGCATTTCATATTTAAAGCTGCTATTTTTAACCTGATGGTAGGACTCACAGCTAATGCTTATGAGATCTGTGTCTAGACAGCTGAGAAAAACAGGAAATGAGTTACATTGTCATAGCTTCAGAGAATTTAAACTAATGTCTTCTAGCTCCCAGCTGGATTTGCTTTAAACAAACATTCTTTCTCTCCAGAGACTTTTGGGGCATTCAAGGAACTATAATAATCCAGGGCCTCTTCAGGGAGCACAGATAACTATTTTGGTGGAAAAGGAAATGAGAACATGAGTTTACTGTGCTTGGACCATAAGTTGGATTTAGTCATTTGGAAGAATACATTGGTGGGCCTCTTTTGAATTCCAAGTCTGAGCCTGTAGCAGTCTCTGACTGTGAGTGCCTAAAGAGCAGGAGCTCAGCCTGGTGACTCATCTCTTTCTCTGCAAGCCACATAACATGATTCTGTAGGACATGAAATGGTCTCCAGACGAGCAGGTTAGGAAGAGAGACGCTAGCTAAGCACATCATATATATTACCGCATTAAAGGTTCACAGAAGTTAAAGTGCGGTTACCATTTTAACCTCTACTTTCCAGCTAAAGAAATGGAAGCACAGAGAATTTAAGGAATTTGCAACAATAGTAGAACCCAGAGCAATATGATTCTAGAACATTCTGTTTTTGCTATGTTGTAGAGTGATTGTAAAGATTATGAGATAATGTGGATAGCAAATTTATTATAGTCCTTGGTCCATCGTAAGTATTACAATTAATTATTTACATGTATAAATAAAATAATGCGTTTTTTCAGATGATGTTTTCTTATTTACATCTTCTCTTACATCTTTTTTTTTTTTTGCCAGTTGTTGGGCTTGAACTCAGGGCCTAAGCACTGTCCTTGGACTTTTCTCAAGGCTAGAGCTTTACCACTTGAGCCACAGCACCACTTCCAGCTTTTTGCTATGTATGTGGTACCAAGGAATCGAACCTGGGTCTTCGTGCATGCTAGGCAAGCACGCTACCACTAGGCCAAACTCCCGGCCATTCTTTTACATCTTTATGTAAGGCATATGGTACCGAATGATTTTTTAAAATATTACTATTATTTTTGGTGCTAGTAATGGGGCTTGAACTCAGGACTTCTCACTCTTGCTTAGCTTTTCACTCAAGTCTGGATTCTACCACTTGAACCATACTTCTACTTCCTGAGTTTTGCTAGTTCATTGGAGATAAGAGCCTATCAGTTGAGAGACTCGGTAGGTTCAGTCAGCAGAATGCCGAGTGTTCCTCTCTGTTAAACGGAGATGAATTGAATAGTGGTGGTGAGCATCTGTCTCACGACATTTATTACATGTAGCGCGGTGGTGGGGCTGGAGATATAATGATGGTGATAGTTGGTCAGGTTAGGTTATAGATAGATAGGTTATAAATAGTTAGATCAGGTTAATTTATTTGTAAATAGCTAGAGAAAACTGGTTCAGTTCCCTTGACAGAGTCTACAAGTCTTGACCTTATTAACCATTGCTTTTTAGAATTTAGGAAATGACCACATATAAAAAAATATTACACTAGGGGCCAGGAGATTAAAAAAAAATTACACTAAGTGCCTTCTTTGTAATAGTCATGCAAAGGCTCTAGAGACATAATATTAGAAGAAACAATCATTTTGCCTGTGGAATTTAGTGACCAGGAGGAAATATATTAAAAAACAAAACACAGAAAAATGAGATAATGAAAAGTTGAGGAGCCAGCACGGTGGCTCTCACCTGTAATTCTAGCTACTCAGGAGGCTGAGATCTGAGGATCTCAGCTCAAAGCCAGCTCAAGCACTACAAAACCTACAAAACCCAAAACCACAAGACTCTTATCTCTAATTAATCACTAGAAAATAGGAAGTGGGGCTATGGCTCAAGGGTAGGGTGGTAGCCTTGAGCTGAAGAGCTCAGGGACAGTGCCCAGGCCCAGAGTTCAAGCCCCATGAACCCCCCCCTCTGCCCCCCTCCTCAAAATATAGCAGTACTTGGGCCGGAAGTTTGGCCTAGTGGTAGAGTGCTTGCCTCGCATGCACAAAGACCTGGCTTCATTTCTTCAGAACCACATACATTAAAAAAAGCTGGAAATGGTGCTGTAGTTTAAGTGGTTTAGCTCTAGCTTTGTGAAAGCCCGAGGACAACGCTCAGGCCCTGAGTTCAAGGCCTAGGACTGGCAAAACAACAATGGCCATACTTGCTAGAGTGAAAAAACAAACATGTAAAACTACTCCTGTGTTAGCGAGCTGTGTTGACACGTTCTGTTCCAGAAACAAATAACTTTAGTTCTTTGAAACTCATACAGCAAAAGCTTATTTTCCATTTATGTTATATATCCATTGTGGGTTCTCTGCAGCTTCTCCAGTTAGGATTCAAGCTAGAGGAAGAGCCCTTGGCTGGGAATATGCCATTTTGGGGTGTGTGAAGAAGTGTGATGGTGGACTCATGTAAATTTTCTGCTTGATGTAAAACACCTGGGAATGCATACTCGCTTCTGATGTCAGTGGGGCTGGGTAATATTCTTTTGCAAAAAGGGAATCATTGTTTGAAACAATTATACTGTCAACCCAGCTTTCAGATTATGTTATGGGATTCACCAACAGAGCATAGCTTTTTATGTTAGACACTGAGGCAATAATGCAGTATGTTAGGGGCTTCTGTGTGCTTTACTGAAGGATTAGGGAATGCTCCCTACCACCTGGCTTTTCTCAAATAGAGGAAAAACAATTTGTGTGTGTGTGTGTGTGTGTGTGTGTGTGTGTGTGTGTGTGTGTGTGTGTGTGAATTTTCTTTTATTTTGAAGGAGTTGCCATTCAACAGAGAACTGTATAAATGCAATGCGTCTTGATCAGTGTCATCCCTCTCACCATTCTTCCAGAGGAAAACAGTGAAAAATTATTTTTGAACATGTTATGCATTTATAAAATGTTAATTTCTGCAATGACAAAATGGGACCCAGTGAGAATCTCCTTTCTGGCCTATGTCTAGTCATCCAGTTGCATTCCTCTGTGCAGCAAGAGCTGTGCTGGCCATGGATGCTGGTGGGGAAGGAGCAGCTCTAGACTGTCAAGTGTTTCCAAGAGGGGAAATTTCACACAAATACTCTACAGAATCATTAAAAGCCACTGTAGTTTCAAGGATGAATTTATATCAAAGGCTTCTGTCTTTTTAAATTATTGCCTAATAAGATAGTAGAAAGAATTGCCTGAATGAAGCATGACTTTGTTGTTGTGGTGGGGGTGGTGGTGCTAGCCCTGGGGCTTGAACAGAGAACCTAGTGCTCTCACTTGGCTCTTTTGCTCAAGCCTGGTGCTTTACCAGTTAAGGCATACTTCTACTTCCAGCTTTTTAATGGTTAATTGGAGATAAGAGTCTTATCTTTCCTTTCTGAGCTGGGTTTGAACCACAATCCTCAGATCTCAGCCTCCTGAGTAGCTAGGATTACAGGCTACCAGTACCTGACTTTTTTTGTGTGTGTGTGTGGGTCATGGGGCTTGAATTTGGCCTGGACGCCATTCCTGAGCTCTTCAGCGCAAGGCTACCACCCTGCCCCTGGGCCTGGGTGTTGTTCCTGAGCTCTTCAGCTCAAGCTACTGCCCTACCTTGATCCAGGTCCCACTTCCTGTTTTCTAGAGGTTAATTAGATATAAGAGTCTCAGGTCCTTTTGTGCCCAGGCTGGTTTTGAACCTTGATCCTCAGATCTCAGCCTCCTGAGTAGCTAGGATAACAGGTATAAGCCACCATGCCTGCTTTTTTTCCCCCCAATGTTTCAATTGTTGTTATAAAGATGATGTACAAAGAGGTTATAGTAGGTGTTTTGATTTCAGTATAGCACTATCACAGATTCTCATGACAAATATAAGTGAGAAGGAGAAAGATGGCTGTTAAAGCACAGCTGGGTCTGTTCAAGGCAGTGCCTGGAGCAACCACACAGATATGGGTCATCACACGTCGAGAACCTGCAACTGCAGTTTGTTCCTGTCTTTCATCTCTTTAGTATATTCTGTTACCAAATTGAATAAAGACAGAAAATACGCTTTCTCAAATCTAATTATGACATGTAATTGAAAGTAGGATTGTATGTCATAGTGATAAAATGTGGAGCCCTACATCTAGATTAAATACATTCAGCATGAGCGAGCACCCAAAGTGTCAGGCATTTCAGTGCATACCAAGTGTCAATATGAGGTCATTATTGTGCTTTATAATTCTTCTTAATACATATATTAAAATATACATCAGCATGTATGAAGGGTCTAGAAGAGTAGAAAAGTTGTCCTGTAACTGCACTGTTGGGCCATTTCTGGATCCTGCATTTTGATATTCTGGAATGCTTTCAGTAGAGAGGAATAGGACGGGGAAAGGGATGGAGAAGGTGACAGACAAGCAGGACAATCAGAAGGACTGAATATAATTAGTCTGATGGAAAAGTAGTATTCTCATAGTTGAAGGGCAGAAGTGTGGAGGTGAGCGTTATGTTGTGTGGCCCCTTGAGGCGGAACTGGACCAATGGGCAGAGAGGGAGTTGTGTGTCCATTCCAGAGAAGAGTTTCCTTCCAGAGCTGTTGTGAGTGTTTGCATTTTGTCACTGGAAGTCAGTGATGCTGGGATCAGAGCAGAGGCTAAATGACCATGTTAGAGATAGTGGTGGCTAATGAGCTTTCTCTAAGCGGGAAAGAGGCATTTGTGCCATGGCTTGGTTTCCTGGGTACATATCATATAAGCTTTGTTCAGCTGGTCATGCGCTGTCCTCTAACATTGCTCTCATACTGTGTCATAATCATTTATATCCACATAAGTATTATCTGGGGCTTTAAAAAAGTTGAACTTTTTATTAAAAATTGAAAATTTTAATATTTTTTGCCAGGGGCTTGAACTCAGGGCCTGAACACTGTCCTTGGGCTTTCTCAATGCCAGAACTCTACCACTTGGAGCATGCTAGACAAGCACTCTACCACTAGGCCAAACTCCTGGCCTAGAAAATTTTACCTTTTAATGGTTAATATAAAGGTGTTATACAGAGGGGTTATAGTTATGTTAGGAAGGTAAAGTGTACATTTATTTTTGAACAATGACATCCCTTCCTTGCTGTCTTCCAGTCTTCCCCTCCCATCCCCACCCACATTTTCAACATGGTGTCTAGTGAGTCCTACTGTTGCATTGTTCAACCTCAGTCCTTCCATTTCTGTGCCCCCTACTTGCTCTCCCAAAGGCAGACAAATGCCACAAACAAGACAAAAAGAAAAAAAGACAAAAACAACTACAGAGGAAAAAACTTCCTTTCCAGTTCCTGGAGTTTATTTTGATAGATGCTATTTTACATGATCAGCGGCAAGCAGGATTGAACCTTTGTTTTCCCCTCCTAAGAGTATCCTCTTTTGGTCTCACTGTGTGTAAATGCCTTAGACAAATTCTGTTTCCTTAATAAAAACAGATTTTTTTTCCTGTGTGTATATCAGTACTGAGTATTGAAGTCAAAACCTGGGCTTTGTCCCTTAGCTTTTTTGCTCAAGTTTGGCACTTCCTTTTGAGTCAAAGCTCCCCTTCTGCCTTCCAGACTTCCTTGCCAGGACTAGCTTTGAACCACAGCCCTCAGATCTCAGGCTCCTTGAGTAGCTAGGATTATAAGCATGAGCTACCAACACTGGCTATAAAGATAGATGTTTTATGTAATAGTGTCTGTGCTTATTTCCTTTTGTAGAAGCTTTCTTAATCTTCTAGAGAGAGCACTTGAATTTCACAGGCAGATGGAGCTGTTATCCATGTTTTTTTCTCTCCACCCAGGAGCCTGCAAGTCTGTAGTTGTATTCTTTGGAGGTGGGATGGTCACGCCAGCACTGTGGGCAAGCAGAGGAGGCCCGGACTCAATCTCCAGGACTTGAAATCCCCTCCTGAGGGTGTGACATCCAGGTGCAGGATTCAGGAGGGTTGGGTGCGGGGTTGGCCGGGCTGGGATTCAATACAGCAGTCAGTTGAGCCCACGGGCATGCCCAGGACTTGAGGATGAAATTGTGCCCTTTCTAATTTGAAGCTAGATTGAAAAATTCATGTGAATTAAAGGAAAAAAAAAGTCCAGAGCCAGACTTCTGGGTTGCAAGTTATTTTAGGACAACATTTTTTTTTTAAATCAGTTATTGTTTTGGAAAGTAAATTCCCAGAAAGATCAGCCACTCTTCCCTGCTCAACTCTGCTCCAGAAAGGAGTGTGAGTGACTCGATAGCTTTATTCAAATCTGAGTTCAACTGTGTGCTACCAGGCAAGACCCATATCTATCCAGGGCCTCAAGGAACTCTGTAAAATAGCAACAGAGGATAAGACACATAATTAGAACTGTTGAGAAAAACCAAGCATTTATTACGCTTAGAACACAGCCTCACGATTCAATATAAAGGTCGGGAGAAGTACTGAACACTCATGAGTTCAGCTTACCCTGTGCAAGGCACTTTCTATTGAAAATATATCAAAATCCTCCCAGCCATGTAGGAGAACATGATATTTGATCCCCATATTATGGATGAGAAAAGTTGATCCAAGTAATATAAGTTTGATATTATTGTGGCTTTGCTGACCTCATGTGTAGCTGATTGTAGAGTAATGTAATTACTAGAGATTCTCCTCAGAAATATTTAGGACCTTCAAATGTGATGGCTTTAGCTGCTTTTTTTTTTTTAACTTGATAGACAATGCAAGGCACAAAGCAGGTAATGTTGAATAAGTTGAAAGCCGTCTATTGGAACGACTCAATTGGAGTATAAATATGGGACTATTTGAATTTTTTCCCCAGTTGTAACTCTTAGTCACATTATATGGCCCTTTCTGAAGCTTGGTGTGGGGGACTTCCCTGATGACTCTCAAGATACATTTCCCAACTCTTCAGAACCTGTGACAGGGCCTGTGTCTTATTCTTAGGCCAGTTTTTTGAGACGGTTTGGATTAGATAAGCAAAGATTTAGCATTGTGATATGACATTGATTAGTTGTTACCCTTCTTTTCAGTACATGGTTGCTTTAATTCTTTTCTAGAGTATAGAAAAAAAAGCAGAAATCAAAACTGGACCTAGGAAATAATAAAAACAACAGGTGTGTGTGTGTGTGTGTGTGTGTGTGTGTGTGTGTGTGTTGCTACTAGGATGTGTTGCTACTAGGGTTTGAACTCAGGGGTGGGTACTATGCCAGTCCTGGGCCTGAACCCTGTCCTTTGGCTTTTTCCTCAAGGCTACTGTTCTGCTACTTGAGCCACAGAACCACTTCTGGCTTTTCTCGGGTGATATTTTTTTTTTTGCCAGTCCTGAGCTTGAGCTCAGGGCCTTAGCATTGTCCTTGGACTTTTCTCAGGACTAGAGCTCTACCACTTGAGCCTCAGCACCACTTCCAGCTTTTTTCTATGCATGTGGTACCAAGGAATTGAACCCGGGTCTTTGTGCATGCTAGGCAAGCAATCTACCACTAGGCCAAACTCCCGGCCACCACTTCTGGCTTTTCTATGTATGTGTTACCAAGAAATCATGTGGTCTTTGTGCATGCTAGGCAAGTATTCTATCACTAGGCCAAACTCCTGGCCCATCACATGTCTTTTTTTTTTTTTTTTTTTAACCAGTCCTGGGCTTGAGCTCAGGGCTAGAGGACTGTCCTTGGATTTTTCTCAAGGCTAGAACTCTACCACTTCAGCCTCAGCACCACTTCTGGCTTTTCCTAAGTATGTGGTACCAAGGAATCGAACCCGGGTCTTCGTGCATGCTAGGCAAGCACTCTACCACTAGGCCAAACTCCCAGCCCCATATGTCTTTTTGATCAAGGCTAGTGGTCTGCCACTTGAATGCCACCCCCACTTCTGGCCTTTTTCTTTTTTGGGTGGTTAACTGGTGATAAGGGTCTCATGGACTTTCTTGTCCGGGCTTACTTCAGATTGTGATCTCCAAATCACAGCACCCTGAGTAGCCAGGACTCCAGACATGATCCATTGGCACTTGGCAACACCAGCTATTTATATGACATCGACTCTGTGTCATGTACTGCTCTGACCACGATGACTGTATCAGCTTCATTCATCCTCCCAGCAGGTCCACCACATAGGCCCCCATCATATTTTGGGCTTTTTTATTTATGTTACTGGGGGTTGAACTGTACTCCTTGCACTTATAAGATACATGCTCTATCACTTGAACCATGCCTCCATCCCCTCTTTATATCATTTTTTCTTTTCTTTTCTTTTTTTTTTTTTGCCAGTCCCGGGGCTTGGACTCAGGGCCTGAGCCCTGACCTTGGACTTTCTCAAGGCTAGAGCTCTACCTCTTGAGCCTCAGCATCACTTCCAGCTTTTTTCTATGCATGTGGTACCGAGGAATCAAACCCGGGTCTTCGTGCATGCTAGGCAAGCACTCTACTACTAGGCCAAACTCGGGCCCCTATATCAGTTATTTTTGTAGTAGAGTCTCAGTTTATGCTCAGGCAAGCCTAGACTGTGATCCTCCTACTTTTACGTCTCCATGTCACTGGGGATGGCTGGTGCACACCACTTTTCCCAGCCATCCCCCTAACCTGGAATAACAGATATACAACTCTGTACCCAGCCGCTGGTTGAGATGAGTCTCCTGAGTTCTGTATGCCCAGTGGCCCTTGACCTTCAATCTCCTGATCTCTGTCTCCAAAGCAACTGAGAATATAGTCTTGAGCAATATGGGACTCCTCAGAAAAATCTGAAATTAAAAAAAGTCCGAAGCCGAGTGTGATGGCTCATGCCTATAATCCTAGCTACTCAGGAGGCTGAGATCTGAGGGTCAAGGTTCAATGCCAGCCCAGGTACAAAAGGACCTGAGACTCTTATCTCCAATTAACCTCTAGAAAATGGGAAGTGGGGCTTGGCTCAAGGGGTAGGGTGGTAGCCTTAAGCTGAAGAGCTCAGGGACAGCGCCCAGGCCAAGTTCAAGCCCCACAACCTCCCCTTCTTCCCCACACAAAGGCTTATGCAGTACAATTTGAGACTGCCATGTCCAAAATCTGCATGGTAGGTTGGCAGGCTGGACATCAAGAGGAAATCACATATTTCAACCTTTGGTCTAAGTCTAAAAGTATTTTGGATATAGAATTTCTTTTTGGGGGAGACCTCGTCTTTTTTTAAGAGCCTTTAGCTAATGAATGAGGCTATCCATATTCTGGAGGATAATTGGTTTCATTCATTCATTTATTCATTCATTCATGACATGTAAAAAAATGCCACCATAGCAACACTTGAACTGGTCTTTGACCAAACAGTTGGGAACTATGGCCTTACCAAATTGACCCCTGAACGTGATCACCATCACAGAACTGTTTGAAGGGAGCTGTTTTCATTAGGGTTTGTTATAATTTCTTTGAACAATGGCAAGGCTCTGACAGTGAGACCTGGGGTCATAGAGAACTTCAATCTATCCACACTACAGATGTGCGTGTGCATGGCCAGTGAGTCCTGGTCTCAGGCTTTCCATCCACAGTCCTCAGTCCTCAGTTTTGCTTACACTGATTTAGGAAGAGGATGCCCTAGGCTTATGGTTTTTTTTTTTTTTAATGTGTGTGTGTGTGTGTGTGTGTGTGTGTGTATGTGTGTGTGTTTTTTGGTCAGTTGTGGGACTTGAATGCTGGTCTGGGAACTGTCTTCAGTTCAGAACTACCACCCTATTTCTTGAGCCATAGTGCCACTCCTGGTTTTCTGGTGGTTAATTGGAGATAAGAGTCTCACGGACTTTAATGCCCAGGCTGGCTTTGAACCTTGATCTTCAGATCTCAGCCTCCTGAGTAGCTAGGGTTACAGGCGTGAGCCCCCACACCTTGTTTTGGGCTTATGTTTATCCCATGCTATGTCCTTTACAAAAGCACGAGCTCCAGCTCCATTATTCCTGTGGGCGCTCCTCTGGTGCTTTGTTCCTGGCTCTGGACCCTTTGGGTCTTAGTATAGGTTTTCCTATCTCCTCTTCCTCACCATGCAGGTAAGGTCCTGGCAGAGCTGGGCTCACACTTTTGACTGGCCACTCCAGAGCCCAGACCCTGTGTAACAGTGGTTCTGAGATGCTTTTCAGACAGGAACATAATTGGTGTCAGCCTCAATGAAGCCATTGAAAAATAGGCGTGGGGGAGTGGAAAGTATTTCTACTACTGGCTGACATCTGCTTAGTCCCGGTAGTTCTACTTATCTGACAGTTAAAAATAAGTTTTGGTGCTGAATTACATTACAAAGACACCCTGCCTTCTGGTTGTAGCCAGAGTCTTGCCAGGGTAAGAGTGGGCTGTGTGGGATACAGTAGAAGAAACAGTGACAGTTGGGGATGGAACTGATAAGGAAAAAGCTTTGTTGGGATGGGCTATTGGACATGGACTAAGTAATCCACGAGAGTAGTTGCATTCATTTCCTGTTCCTGTTGGAACCGTGGCTTAATGAGAATGTACAAAAGCATACATTTTGTTTGCTTTTTGTGCTAGTACGGGGTCTCTCTCTTGACTTTTTCTACTCTAGGCTGGCATTCTACCGCTTGAATCACAGCTCCACTTTCAGACTTTTGCTGATTAATTAGAGATACGACTGTCACAGGCTGGCTTCAAACCATGATCTTCAGGTCTCAGCCTTCTGAGCAGTTAGGATTACAGGCATGAGCCACCAGTACCGGGCAAACATTTTATGGTTTAGAAGTTCAGATCAGGGCCGGGAGTTTGGCCTAGTGGTTAAAGTGCTTGCCTAGGATGCACGAAGACCCGGGTTCGATTCCTCGGTACCACATACATAGAAAAAAGCCGGAAGGGGTGCTGAGGTTCAAGTGGTAGAGCTCTAGCCTTGAGAAAATCCAAGGACAGTGCTCAGGCCCTGAGCTCAAGCCCAGGACTGGCAAAAAAAAGAAAAGAAGTTCAGATCAGGTACGAGTCTTCCTGGGTTAATGTCACAATGTTAGCAGGGCTGTGTTCCCTTCTGAATGGTCTAGGGCAGAATCTTCACCCCCCCCTTTTTTTTGCCTTTTCAAGTTATAGAGAGTACTCTATTTCTTTGGCTTGTGGCCCCTTCCAAAGGCAGCAGTGGTAGGTTGAATCCTTTCGACAGCGCATCACACGGCCCTCTCCTGCCTCCATCTTATACTTTTAAGGATCCTTATCATGACATTGAGCCCACCTAGGTAGTCCAGCATAATCATTCCATTTTAAGGTACTTAACTGAACCTGCACTTTCGTCTTCACTGTATAACCTGACATAGTCATAGGTTTCAGGACTGGAATGAGGATGTCCGCAGGAAACAGTAATGTGCCTACCACAGTATCCTTATGATGTTCACATAAAGTAAGTAGCTAGTATAACATATAACTTTAAGCCTAGAGATCTAATTATTTTACTGGTTTCAATATTTGATTGCTTTTGGAGACTGAGATTAAAATGTATGTTTAATTTATTAAATGGATAGGTTATTCACTTGGGAATATTTTGCTTATCTGAACAAGTATTTAAAGTGGTCAGATAAGCATATACACTAGGATTTGTACTTGAAGTATTTGAAAAAGTCAAATGAGCTGACGCCTGTAATCCTAGCTACTCAGGAGGCTGAGATCTGAGAATCATAGTTCAAAGCCAGCCTGAGCACCAGAGTGTTATCTCCATTTAATTACCAAAAAAGCCAGAAATGGAGCTGTGGCTCAAATGGTAAAGTGCCATCCTTGAGTATAAAAGCTTAGGGAAAATATAATGAATGAT
The DNA here is from genome assembly GCF_031878675.1 of Megascapheus bottae. Lineage (NCBI taxonomy): Eukaryota > Metazoa > Chordata > Mammalia > Rodentia > Geomyidae > Megascapheus > Megascapheus bottae. Next base: position 55,621,640 of record NC_143517.1, read on the forward strand.
TGTTGTCCTTAATGTACTATGTTGTCTCTCATCTCCTTTGCTGTCCCTTGGTTATCTCATATTGGTATAGTATCTCACTTTGTTATCTGATATATTGAATTTATTTGTATTTGGATATTTGAAATTTGATAGGGAAGGGGGGAAAACCAAGACGGGTGGGGGGTGTGGGGGGGGAGGGAAATGGGTACCAAGACATGTGAAAGGGTATCAATGTATGTGAATTAATGCACCTTCTATCTGGCAAATATCATGTAACCCTTTTACTAATTACAATAAAAAAAAAAAAGCTTAGGGAAAGTACCCAGGCTTTGAGTTCAAGTTCCAAGACTAGCTAGCATGTGCGTGTGTGCTAACGCATGAACATGCACACATACACACACAAATCAATTGAATTAGATATCTAATTGCAGGTTAAAACATTTAAAGGGATTTTTAAATTAAGTTTATGAAAGATATTTTTAGAGGGATTCCAGGCCATTTAATTGCGTTTATTAATAGTATAAACTTATTTCATATTAAAATTTACTAGACTTGGATGTTAAATATCAAGATTCATTAGTTGAATGTAAAGGAGACTTTAATACAGACTTAGTCTTGTATTTGCTACTTCAACTATCAATTTAAGCCAAGAAGCCATAAATTATTAGGTCAATGCATGTAACTTCTGGTTGATTCGTACTTGAGTTTAGGGTATGTGTGGTCTCTAGCCTGCAAAAGACATTTTATGAATGTAAGTGTGAACTACTTAATTCCTTTAGGCCTGGAACTGTGCTAAGAGCTATGTCACTATCATGAATAAGACCAACACAACCAAGCCCGTATGCATGAAAGAGTTATGAGAGGTAAGAGTTACTCAGTTTGGGGAAATATCTATGAGGAAGGGGCTCTAAGGAGCTACAGATGCTAATCAGGCGATGAGTTAGAGGAAGGAGTTGCTAGATAGGCAGGCAGCCTGAACCAAGAATTCATAGGCTATTTGATGGGTTGTGAGATTGTATGATCCTGGTGGAACTTAGAAATAGACTCAAATTGCTGTCATGTGCATGTTCTTTTTATGTCCTTTTTTAATGGAGAATCAGGGTGTGTCCCTAAGTGAAAGTACGAAGTAAGTGATCCCTAGTAAGGGATCTGAACACACAGTGAGCACCGTCCCATCTTAGATCGCTGTTGTCAGGGAATGATAATAATTGTTCAGGTTTAAACCTGGTACTGGTGGCTCATGCCTGTAACTCTAGCTACTCAGGAGACCAAGATCTCTGCATCACAGTTCAAAACCAAGTTGGACACACAAATCTGGAAGACTTATTTCTAATCAAGTAGCAGAGAAATCTGAAACTGGATGTGTGATAGAGTACCAGCCATGATGGAAAAAGCCAAGTAAGAGCACAAGGCTCTGAGTTCATATCCCAATACTGGCGCCCTGCCCCCAAATATTTATTGAGCTTCTATTATGTGCCTGACTCGAGGTCTGTACCTAAACTAGTTTACTTAACCTCACAAACAGAGAGATACTCTGATAGTCACCATTTTAGAGTCTAAGAGATTGAGTCCAAGAGGGCTTAAGTTAGGTGGAGAAGACCACATTGCAGGTAAGTGGCAGGCCATAGTTTGGATGTCATACAGGCTGCTTTTTTCCCCCCACCCTGGAGTGTTCTCACCCATTTCTTCTGAGGCTGCGTCTTGACCACTCAGTTCACAGAGTCCACCTCATTTCCTTATAGGCCTCTCAGCTAAGCCTGCCTTAGTGGGTCTCCTTTCTTCTTTGTCTATTCCCTTCACACACTTATTACAAGCTAGTTTATTGTCCTTGTGTCCTTGCTCTGTGTGTGTGTGTGTGTGTGTGTGTGTGTGTTTCAGGCTAGAGTTCAAGTTCCATTATGGCAGGAACCATTCTGTTTTGTTTAACATACTACTTTCAGTGCTTTATCCCACAAATGTCTATCAGTGAGTAAACTATTGACCTCAACATTCAATATTTCCAAGTTGTCCTACTATTCAGACAATGTAAAGAAATATCCATTTAAGAACAACATTGCATTATAGAGCTAAGAGTTTGGCCTAGTGGTAGAATGCTTGCCTAGCATGCATGAAGACCTGGGTTTGGTTCCTCGGTGCCACAGACATAGAAAAAGCTGGAAGTGGTGCTATGATTCAAGTGGTAGAGCTGTATCCTTGAGAAAGCCCAAGGACAGTGCTCAGGTCCTGAGTTCAAGCTCCGGGACTGGCAAAAGAAAAATGCTGCATTACAAACTTGGAGTATTTAGCGGCCAAAACTTATTTTTCCTATATAATCCCAGAAATTTTTTTTTTTGGTTGGTCATGCGACTTGAACTCTGGGTCTGGGCACTGTCTCTGAGCTCTTCAGCTCAAGGCTATTGCTGTACCACTTGAGCCATTTCTGGTTTTCTGGTGGTTAATTGGTATCTCAGGGACTTTGGTACATAAACTGGCTTTGAACTGTGCAATCCTCAGATCTCAGTCTCCGGAGTAGCCAGGTGTGAGCCACCAGTGCCTGGCTCAGCTTTTCTTCTCTCTCTCTCTCTCTCTCTCTCTCTCTCTCTCTCTCTCTCTCTCTCTCTCTCTCTCTCTCTCTCTCTCTCTCTCTCTCTCTCTCTCTCTCTCTCCTTTTTTTGTACTGGGGATCAAACCCAGGATGTTGCACTTGCTAGGCAAGCACTTTGTCACTGAGCTACATCCCAGCCTGCATTTTGTTTTTTTTTTAATAAGTTTCTGAGTGAATGCATATACCCAAAGAGGCAAGAATAAATATATTTGTTATAAAAAAGCCAATGTGAACTGACACATACACCAAAAATACACCAGTATGAGTTGTTGGAAAAACATTTATTGTGAACAATTCAGTGTCAAAAATTTTTTTACAAAAATATGCCACTAGTACAAACAACTATAAAAAATCAGTTTGTCATGCAAGAAAAGTGTGCAAGTAATTTATATAGTACTCAGCTCACACTATTAAATCAACATCTTTGCATGGAATTGGTCTAACCTTATGCTTCTAGTTACAATATGCAATCTACTTTAATGTTTCTTCTCCCAAAAGTACATAAAAGCTTCAAAGCCTAGGTCACAGACTATGTAAGATACACTCTCTTCAGCCAGGGTGATTGGTGTTAAGCTAGGATAAAGATGACACCAAAGCCTTCCATAGAGCAGGCTTGGAGCATTCTGTTTAATAGACGTATGCATCATTAATTAAGTCCTTATCTATACTCAGAGACAAAGTCATGTTCAAACTCTAGTAGTAATGCTGAAATAGATGGAGTTGCAAAAATGTTCCTACTGTTGTTGCAGTCATCTGTTGACTACATGGAGCAGGACCTACACTTAGATTTTTCAGGAAACTGTCCTTTACTGAGTTCTAGTAAACTCAGTAGAGAAAGTCACAAATATCATAGCCTTTTGTTCCTTGCTGCCTGCTGGAAAAAACTCTCTGCTGAATGAAGATGAGGTTTAGAGAAATGAACATTTATTGCAAAGAACCTTACTGGATCTTGTAGCTGACACATACTTAAGACCTGCTTGCTAACCATTACGACCTGTTTCCAGAAAACATGCTTTTGCCCAGCTCTTCATTTTTGTTGCTTTAAATTTTTTTTTTGTCAGTTGTGGGGCTTGAACTCTGGGCTTGGGCACTGTCTCTGAGCTCTTCAGCTCAAGGCAAGTGCTCTACCACTTGAACCATAGCACCACTTCTGGTGGTTAATTGGAAATAAGAGTCTCACAGACTTTTCATGCCTGGGCTGGCTTTGAATTGTGATCCTCAGATCTCAACCTTCTGAGTAGCTAGGATAACAGGTATAAGCCACCATGCCTGCTTTTTTTTCCCCCACCTGGCTTCATTTTTTTTTTAAGGGCCACTTTTGTTATTACGATGTAAGTACCCAAAATAAAATCAATTTTTTCAAAATATATTGCTTACTTAAAAAAAAAAAACGTGTTCTGAGGCAAAGTCTCAGTATGTAGCCCCAGCTGGCCTTGAACTCTGGATCCTCCTGCCTCCCACATGCTGTGATTACAGGTGTGTATCTCCATGCTTAGCCTAGCCTGAGGCTTACTTTCTAGCAAGTCAGTTGCCTTTACCAGAACATTTTTCTCACAACAGAGTCAGAAATCTGTGAAAATGTTAAATGGCTCCTTAATATCTCCAACAAGAACCAGGGGCTTAAACGGTTTGGAAGACTTAATGGCAGGCATTCATCATGAGGTCATTTCTCATGCCTCTCACAGTCAGGATCCTGAGACCAATTACATGGAATATGATGTATCCCCAGCCACACTATAGTGCCTGGGTGGAGATAAACAGTCCAAGCCTTTGAAACCCCTAGGTTTCTGTGGAGTTTTGTTAACTGAGTCCTGAGGAGCGGAGGCTGAGGGCATCTTCTACATGAGCTGCTTAGACCATTCTGTCCAATAACCATTTTTGTTCTAAAGCCTGGGGTAAGAGTTTCCTTCATTTGGAAATCCACAAAGCAGTGAAGAAAACATCTACAAGAAACACCAAGTGGGGCTGGGAGTGTGGCCTAGTGGTAGAGGGCTTGTCTAGCATGCACAAAGCCCTAGGTTCAATTCCTAGGTACCACATACACAGAAAAAGCTGGGAGTGTTGCTGTGGCTCAAGTGGTTAAGTACTACCCTTGAGAAAGGCCAAGGACAGTGCCCAATCCCTGAGTTCAAGCCCCAGGGCTGGCAAAAAAAAAAAGAAAGAAACACCAAGTTTAAAGGAATTATGACCTTGTTTGTTGAAGCCAGCAAGGACTCAGGATATATCAAAGAGTAACATCTCTGCATTTGCCAAGGTGCTCAGAGTGTTTCTGAGATCTGGTTAAATATGGAGAGCTTTCAGGCCAGCATCCAGTCAGAAGAGATGCTTCCCAGACTCAGTTGGAAATAGATTAAAAAAAAAAACCCACAAAACCCAGCAGATGTCAACATAGAAAATAACACATAAAATGACAGTTGAAAAAAATTAACACATAAAATATAGAATGTTCGCATAGCAAGATGTTATTGCCCTATAGCTTGGCAGAAAAAATATAAATTCAGGTGCAAATTTTATAATAAACATTGTATTTAATGCTAAGAAGGATACATAGTTGAACATCTCTTACAATGATTTACTTCCTTGCTCCTTGTAAATCACATCACTTGCTTAGACAAATGAAATTCCAAACTCTCTGCTCCCATAGTAAAAACAACAGAAACAAGGAACGTGTGTTAATAGCAAGCTCCTCATGGATGAGTGCTGTGGTAGAAACAATATACATCTACAGTTTCACGATTGTGTTGAAAATTTGCTGTGTAATGCCATCCATCTATCACCTGTACACTACCTCAATATACACTACCTCAATATGGATTGATCATCATCACTAACCAAGTGTCATCTCACCACCGACACACTGGAGAGGGTTTTATGTTGCAACTTTTGTTCCTTTTTGTTACCTGCTCTCCCATTCAACTGATTGACTCTCTCAAAATAAGTGTTAAATGATGTCATCAAAATGCCATTGGACTTTCTTTTTTAATGGATCATGTTATAAAATGAATGCTTCTAGACTTTACTCATTGTCTTTCCCATAAGTTCTGGATCTTTTTCCCAGGATACTTGAGTTACTACCCTTAGACCTTAACATCAGGATTAACTTTCCTTCCCTGGAAGTCTGGATTATTCCAAATAGACATCAACGTCTAGTTCTGCTTCATAGGGTTCAGGTTGGGGGCTGGAAGGTACAATAGAGTGAACATCCTACCTCGTCTAGCAACTTCTATCCCTTTGTCCTTCCTTGCCTTTCTGTCAAGGATTCTTAGTTTATTATTTTTATTTTTTAGGTCAGGTAGTCCTGGGTGGGTTTGCCAATAGAAATTCTATAGACTATGAATGTCTTAGGAGTAAGAGTCTTCTTTTCAGCTTCCTTTTCTTATATGTAAGGGTCTATCCATAGTTAACAGAAATTATATGGCCTACAGCAGATATTCTGCCTGCTCTACTCTTTCCATTGTCTGCACACAAACCATGTCTAAAGTCCATCATTTCTGTTCCCTTCCCTCTCCTTCTCCACCTGCCATTTCCTTCCTTATTTTCTTTCTCCACTGAAAGAGAACCATGTGTGTTAAGTTTCATCTTGTTCATCCTTCAAACACTTCGTTAATGTCCCATACCACATCCAATAATACCGAAAGACATGAGGAGAATTCGTAGGCACTATCTTGGTGAATAATGCAAAAAGCTGGAATCCCATTTCTCGGGGTGGGAGTCATTTTGCACGATGCAGGTTGTCTGAAGTGTGATGTCCAACCAGGCACATCGCTGATGCTCAGTGAATCTGGGGCTCGGGATTTGGGATGGCAGTCCAAAGTGCACAGTTATTTCTGGGACCACACCCCGTAAAGGGCAAGAGCCGTCCCTCTCCACCTGGTAGGTAAATGTAGAAGGCTATGCACTCCTGACCCTAAAAATGTCACCAAAATCCACATTTCCAGAGGCTTTTTGCAGTAATGGAAGATGCGCCCTTCACCTTTAAGGAATGCTAGATATTTGAGAGGACCTGAATATTGTAAGGAAAAATAGATTTTTATTTTTGCAGTCTAGGACCCTGTATTCTGAATGTTAAAACTGATCTGGGGAGTAAAGCCTTAAAACCAAAAGATCAAAACAAAAACAGAAACACTAAGCTGGGTGTTGGTAATTCTACATACTCTGGAGGCTGAGATCTGAGGATCATGGTTTGAAGTCAGCCAGGAAAGGAAAAGAGTTTGATTGACTCATCTCCAATTAACCACCAAAAAGCCTGAAGTAGAGCTAGGGCTCTAATGGTAGAGCGCTAGCCCTAAGCAAAAAGCTAACTGAAAATGCCAAGGCCCTGAGTTAAAGCCCAAGGCTGGTGGGTGTGCATACACACTCACAGTCATATTTTATTGATGGAATTCTTTCTATACTCTTACAGTATACAATAATAAAAAAGAGATAAGTTCCTTTGGTATAAATTTATTCTGGAAGCTGTGGTGGCCCTTAGTGATTTCATAAAATGTTATTGACAGGGGCTGAACCGCTATCTGTTGCTTGTCTTGTTTCTGTAAGTGCTCAACCATCTTGAACCCACTCCAAGGGTCACCCAAAGGGTGACCACTTCAGGGACTGCTCCTCAACATGAACGTGGACCAGGTGTCTATTTCTGCTTTACTTTTTTGCCAAAGGCACGCAGTGTGGCATCTTTATTTGGCAGGAGTTGGGGTGGGAAGCAAACAACTGCAAATAGATGTACATTGTAGAAAAGGAACATTCTATAAAAAGTAAAAAAATCAAAGCTATGTATGACCCACCCTCTCCCAGAAATTGCTGACAATTAACTCATGAAGTCCTGAGTTTTCCTTCCATCCACAGTGACTGATCTGTTTCTATTTGCCTTGTAAGAACCTGGTATCTGAATGCTTGAATTTTCTTCATCTTAATTCTCTAGCCCTAAAGCAAATTGAAGATGAGATCCTCTCTCTGTTTGGCTAGAAATCCAGGTTTTATTTTCAACCACACTTGCAAAAAGTTCCAGCTCAGTTTGCCTCATTTTGAGGTTGGATCTAAAGTCAATAAGGCTCTAGAGTTCCTCACTCCACTAAAGGCAATGGTGGCTGGCAACATGTTTACTTGGCCAGCATGTAAAATTTGTATTTCAAGCTTCTAGTACTTGGGTTCCAATCAGTTCAGACATCTACTTATCCATGAAGATAGCCAAGGACAAACCTGGAAGTTAACTGGATAAACCTGGAAGTTAAACTAGAAGGAGGAAGTCTTCACATCTACATGGTGCCAGGTTCTATCTTTTCTTTGCCACAACTTTGGCTGAGACTTTCCTTAATTGGATTTCTGTTTCCCTTTAGAGCTATAACAGAAAAGAGGGGCAAAAAGCACAGGTATCTGGAGATTTTTCTAGGACAGCGGGAACTCCAAAGAGGCCCCTGTTTGCCTAAAAAGGAAGTCTGAAACAAGATGAGGGTTGCTTCAAATATCCTTTCTATTTTAAATTACTTTTTTATAGTGGTGAATAAACTTACAAGAAACATAGACACTGCCTACTGGACAATGCGTGCTGTGGAGAGAACACTCTGTGCTTCTTAGAGGTAGACTATTGTGTGGTATCTTTGTAGGATAAGGTCCTTATGCTCATGCAGGGAGTGGCTAGGTGGTACTTCTTTGCCTTTTCAAAATCAAGCCCCAAAATAAAAAGAGTTCTATGTAGTTTTTCTTCTTCTCTTTCACATTGTAAACAGAGTGGTCAATCTTGTAATTTGAGTTTTGCCTTTTTCTTCCCAGGGAATTTATAAAGGAGTTTCCATAAACATCAAGAGAATTCCATTTTTCACAGCTCACAGAATTCTTGCCCTCATGGTCTCGCTGGCAAATTGTTAGAAAAAAAAAGAATTTATTTACACTATTTCTGCTTTTCCATATCAGTTCTGATGTGAAGTTCACATTTAAAAATTCCTAACGGCAACTGCATCTCTTCCTTCCAACGTCCACTCCATGACTTATCGCTGAAATTTCGAGCCAATGTCTAAAATGTACACTATTTACAAATGAAGTGTCCAAACTCCTGGCCATCCAATCAGCAGGGGCCCCTTGTGGAGTGTTGTCATGTTTTGGGATTCAGAATTTGAACAAGTTGATAAAGTCCTGGGGTGAAAGTGAAACAGAGCAGCTCTCTGGATTGTTGGCTGTGCACGGATGATCAGTGCCCTGGAAAGGAGAGTTGGGGTTAGATTTCAGTACTCAGAGGCAGCTCACTAGCTTTTGGCATTAGACATCATGCAATATCAAAACAACAATTCTGTCAAGCGGGCTCCAGCACTGGAAAAGCTCTGAGTTTTCTATTGTGTGTTCCCATGCACCTGGAGATAGGAGACTTTAAAGGTGAATGATTCAGAGAAAGAACAATGAGGGTCTTTGTGTATCTTCCTCCTGTCCAGACACTGAATGTGCTCTACCCACACTTTGAGAGGGGTGGAGACAGGAAAGGGGAGGAAGAGTAGGAATGGATGTAGCCTCCAGTCACTGCACTGCTGACACTTAGGGACTGGCAGGGGGGTCTGTGACTGCCACCTTTGAGACACATACCTTCCAGGAAAGGATGTGGCAGTGTTTGCAAAGCTGCAGGGTATCTCCATATTGCTCTTTCCTTGGATAACATCGTATAAGCTTAAAATACATCTTCTTCCAATCCAGCTGCCCTTTGTCTGACAAAATTAATCGCTTGCGGATCTAGAAATGAAATGAGGAGAAGTAATTGCAGAAGAGTTCCAGAACATGGTTATGGCTTTCTAGATCTTTCCTTTCTTTTTTCTTTTTTTTTGTTGATCGTGGGGCTTGAACTCTGGGCCAGAGGGCTGTTCCTGAGCTCTTCAGCTCAAGGATAGCGCTCCACCACTTGCGCCACAGCCCCGCTCCCAGTCTTCTGGTGGTTAATATGAGTCTCATGGACTTTCATGCTTGGGCTGACTTTGAACCACAATCCTGAGATCTCAGCCTCCGGAGTAGCCAGGATTACAGGAGTGAGCCATGGGCGCCTAGCACTAATTTTCTTTTCTCTTTTCTTTCTCTCTCTCTCTCTCTCCCTCTCCCTCTCTCTCTCCCTCTCCCTCTCTCTCTCTCTTTTTTTTGGCCAGTCCTGGGGCTTGAACTATGGCTTGAAGTATGGCTTAAACTATGGCTGGGGCTTGAAGTTGGCACTATGGCGGAGCTTCTCTTGCTCAAGGCTAGCACTCTACCACTAGAGCCACTGCATAGCACCTCTAGCTTTTTCTGTTTATATGATACTGAGGAATTGAACCCAGGGCTTCATGCATGCTAGGCAAGCACTCTACCACTAAGTCACATTCCTAGCCCTCTTGCTTTTTTTTTCTTAATCTTTATCTTATCATAACAAAGGCAAAAAATATTAAGACATAAATACCTTCTTAGCTCTCCCCACAGTACTATCCAACTCGTTCTTGAAAGAAATAGGTGACTGCGGAACCTACTAGTTATTGCTCCCAAACTGTATTTAGGTGCAGCTTTAAAGAGCAAAGCATCTCCATAACCACCTTCAACCTTTGCTTTAGTTCTGAGTGACTATTTCCCTGGAGATGTAATAAGGGACACTATGGCTCTGTTTTGTCTTTAAGCATTTGTAGATTCATGCAAACTCTCATACCCATACAACTCACACACCTATAGAAAGAAGTTCGAAAAATGAGCTGGATTTAGTACATGTCTGCAATCTCAGATACTCAAGAGGAAGAGATAGGAATGTCACAAAGTCTAAGCAATAAGTTTAGAAAGCTTTATGAAAAAACAAGTGAGGTTGGTGGTGTAAACCTGTCATCTAGTTACTTGGGAAACAGATAAAAGGATCATAGCTCATGGCCAGTCCTGGGTTAAAAAGCATGAAACTCAAAAAAAAATGAGCAAAGCATAAAGGGTTGTGTGGCTATGGTTGTAGAGTGCCTGTTCAGTAAGTGAAGACCTTGAGTTGAAACCCCAGTACCTCCAAAGTAAGGAATAAAAAAAAGTTGGAAAAAGAAAAACCTTCAGGACATTGAGGAAAGGGAATAAGCCTAAACTTGAGATCTGAGGATTCAAATTCACATTTAGGGCCCTTTGTCTCACGGAGAGAGAGCTGCTTCCCTTATCTGCACTTATCACTCATTTGTGGCCTTTGTTTGTTGATCTGTCTAAAGTGGATGCAATAATGCCTGTCTTCCCTGGGTCCTTAGAACAAGAAGATATATCTGTAGCAGAACTTGGATTATAAAGCACCATAAAGGCATATTTTTTTTAAGAAAGGGAAGTATGTCAGTTTATGAACATTTTTGGTGACTTGTAAAATATAATTAGGTAAATATTATTTATCTCATCAAAACAACAAAACTCAAACTCTAAACCTCTCACACTCATTTAGAAGCTCCTTAAGACATCGTGTTCGAGACAAGGCAGGCTCAGCCTGGGTGGCTATCCCTCATGTTAGGGAAGGCAAGGCAGAAGGGGAGGAGGGCAGGCTGCTGCTCCCCTTACCTGCCGCTCTGAGAAGTGGTACTGGCAGAGTTTCTTCCAGAGCAGCCGGTCCTCACTGAGCACGTGCAGATCTGGGGCCACCTGGCCCAGGCTGACCAGGTCCCGTCCGTCGCTCAACCTCTGCAGGATGTTCAGTTGTAAGCATAAAGGCAGGTCAGTGAAGGTGAGGCCTTTGAAGGCAGGCTGCAAGAGCGAAGAGCCGATGGTAAGTTGGGGGGCAGACTTTCCATTCTCCTGGTGACACCCTCCAAGGATGCCATTGGCCTGTGGTCCTCCACATTCAAGCTAGCTTATTGCTCAGGAGTCAGAAGCAATAGCTGTCCCCAACCTCCATACAGAAGTCCTGCTGCAGAGAGCAGCTGGAGTGGCTGGCACTGAATGGTGCCACAGGCCTTTTCCTGTTTCGCAGAGCTCTGTGCTTCTGCTCTGAATGTTTGTTTTAAACAGCACGCACTAAACTCGTGCTTTGTGCAGTGCACTGCTCAATCAGAACATTCACTACCTTCCCAAGTAGCATGGCCTGGAAAAAGTGAGTGTCCCGGCCTGCCACCTCACTACCCCTTGTCACCTTGGGCCCCCTACCCAAGTACACTTGGCCAGCCCCAAACACATCTTCCTACCTTTCACAGTGCCCTTCCTGGGCTTCTTTTCTTTGCCTTAGGACAGGAGTTGTTTTGGCAATTGCCCCCGGCCCCATGCCTGGAACTTTCCTAGATTGCCCAAGATCTTAAATTATTCCCCTCCCCCCGCCACAATATATATCTCTGCTATAGCAGAAGGTCCTGAAAGCAGGGGTTTTTATCTGGTTCTGCTGCTGTGTCCCTAGTGTTCAGAAGAGTTGTAACAGAGCAGACACTTGGCAGATATAGGTGGAGTAAATGAACCCTGAGAATCATTTACAACAGGTTTAAAAAAAGAACAATAACCAAAACATGAGAAAGGGTATCGATGTTTGTGAAGTAATGCACCTTCTATCTGGTGAATATAATGTAACCCTTCTATGAATTACAATAAAATATATATGGAAAAAAGAACAATAATACAAAGACACTGTGCTTGTGTATTTAATATGAATATGTGTACATGAATATTTTTGCATGTATGTGTGTGAATCTCTCTGTGTGTTGTATTTGTGTACATATGTATAAATGTATATTGATGCACATATGTATGCAAGTATGTATATGTAACTATATATGTATGAACATGTGTATTTTTTTTTTTTGTTAGTCCTAGGCTTGAGCTCAGGGCCTGAGCACAGTCCTTGGATTTTCTCAATGCTAGAGCTCTACCACTGGAGCCTCAGCTTTTTTCTATGTATGTGGTACCGAGGAATCAAACCCAGGCCTTCGTGCATGTAGGCAAGCACTCAACCAATAGGCCAAACTCCTGGCCCCTGAACATGTGTATCTTGTTTCTGTGTATATGTGTGGACTAAAGATGTTTAGCTGGATTTTTTGCCAGTTCCAGAACTGGCTTGAACTCAGGGCCAAGGCACCGTCCCCAAGCTTCTTTTGCTCAAAGCTAGTGCTCTACCACTTGAGCCATAGCACTATTTCTGGTTTTTTCTTTGTATGTGCGGCTGGGAATTGAATCCAGGGCTTCATGCATGCTAGGCAAGCACTCTACTACTAAGCTGTATTCCCAGCCCACTTAGCTGTATTTTTTTTTCTTTGCCAGTCCTGGGGCTTTGAACTCAGGGCCTGAGCACTGTCCTTGGACTTTCTCAAGGCTAGAGCTCTACTACTTGAGCCACAGCACCATTTCTGGCTTTTACTATGTATGTGGTACTGAGGAATTGAACCCGGGTCTTTGTGCATGCTGGGCAAGCACTCTACCACTAGGCCAAACTCCCGGCCTAGCTGGATGTTTTGTAACCTCTGAAAGATCACAGAATAAAACTGACACAGGATGAAGAAACATTTCCTTACCCTGGCAATGGGTATTATGTTCCCTCATCAAGCTTTTAGGGAGAAACAGAGAAGAGGAAAGGAAGGACAAACCCTTGGAGGATTTCAGGCTCACTCAGTCCCAATAATTGCCTGCGTCCATGCAAGGCAGGACTGGCCTGCCATGGGAAGGTGGGTGGTGGTACTGGGCCTCGACAGAAGTGGACAGGCGGCAGATCTGGATCCCAGGCATCTTTGGGAAATCACATATATATATTTCCCAAGAAAAAGGACTGGATTTAGAAGGCATCTGCAGTCTCTCCAGTGCTAACAGTTTCAGATTTGGGCCTTCTGTTTCATCAAAGTGACTGTGACCTGACGTTCTGATCTCAGTTCTATTCTAGGTTGTTGGGCTTTAGATTGCTTGTAGTATTCAAGAGCTGGAGTGACTGCAGAAGGCTGTAGACTGTTTATCATCTGTTGCTGATCATGTGAGCTAATAAAACTGCCATGAGATTTTCATTTGGTTTCCAACACTTCAAAGCCTCTACTTTAAAAAAAAATTGGTTAAAATGCCCAGGCCAATTATTACATTAACTTTATTAAAGGCAAATCCACTTGGCAAAGTTCTCTCTGTCAAATTTTCAAACCTGAACTTTTCCAAAATCCTTGCCTAGACCCCATGCCAAACTCTGCTGATAAATGGTTAACTGCTTGTGCATCTTGCTGGTTGGCTATAAACATATAAAATAAAAACTCTTGCTTCTCTAGTGAAGCATTTGGCTAACATCCATTTATGTCTCTCTGTCCCCGACGTTTCAAATCCTGCCTTGCCCCTGGCACTGTAATTATATTTCATTTTCCCTCTATAAACCAGTTCCTTTTATTTTTTCCCTTCATCCTTTATTAGTTGAATTACAATTGCCAACAAAAATTCATTCCAAGAGTCAGATGTGAAGATTTTGAAGGAAAAGAAGATTATATACTAGAAAGATATCTACTGGACATTGGCACACATTTACTATGAAAGTCACCTTAAATATGCTCATGGAATAACATACTTCTCTTAGCACTACATTCTCAGGAAGAATGTTTAAAAATACTATTTGCAGGGTCCGGGAGTTTGTCCTAGTAGTAGAGTTCTTGCCTAGGATGCACGAAGACCCAGGTTTGATTCCTAGGTACTACCTACATATAAAAAAACAAAAAAACGCCAGAAGTGGTGCTCAGGCTCAAGTGGTAGAACTCTAGCCTTGAGGAAAGCCCAAGGACAGTGCTCAGGCCCTGAGTTCAAGCCCCAGGACTGGCAAAAAAAATACAATCTGCATTGAAGTAATGAAGTAATATCTTCCTTACCCTCTCCCTGCAGCATTGGACATTTATGTGAAAAGTTCTTCAGAGCTCCACAGATTCTAGTTGTTTTAAAAATTAATAGAGCTTAGAGCCCAGGAGGGTTGGGACTGAGAATATGATGTATGAGAGAGCGGTGGTTAAAAAGATAGCCTGGGGGGCCAGGAGTTTGGCCTGGGGGTAGAGTGCTTGCCTAGCATGCACAAAGACCCAGGTTCAATTCCTTGGTACCACATACATAGAGAAAGCTGGGAGTGGCTCTGTGGCTCAAGTGGGAGAGTACTAGCCTTGAGAGAGCCCAAGAACAGTGCTCAGGCTCTGAGTTTAAGCCAGGATTGCCCCCTCTTCCTGAAAAAAGCCTAGTCCTGGCTAAATGACACTGTGTCCATCCATATCTTTGGATTTTATATCTTCAAGTACAATGAACCATGGATAGAAAATATTCAGAAAAACCAGGTCCTGGTGTGACTCATCTTTGTAATTCTTAGCTTCTTGGGAGGCTGAGAGAGGGAGGGTCACAGTTCAAGAGAAAGCCAGGAAGAAAAGTTCTCAAGATCTCTACAGAGCAGAAAAGCAGGGCTGGAGGTATGGCTTAGTGGTAAGAGCACCTGCTTGGCAAGTGGAAGGCCCAGAGTTCAAGCTCCAATATAGTGAGAAAATCAAACTATGCATATATACTGAGCATGTGAAGTTTCTTTTTTCTTGTCATTCTTACTTTAACAATACAGCATAACAGCTATTTACATAGCATTTACATGGTACTAAGTTTTGTGTGTTTTAGAGAGAATCGAGAGGAGGATATACGTAGGTTAAGTGCAATTGTTATACCATTTCATTTTGAGACCATCCATGGATTTTGGTGTCCTCAGGGGTCTTAAAAGCAATCCCCTGTGAATACTGGGGACAAATACATTCTTTTTTTCTTTTGGTACTGGTCCTGTGGCTTGAACTTAGGGACAAGGCACTATCACTGAGCTCTTTTACTCAAGATTAACAGTCTACCACACCTTTACTTCTGGCTGTTTTGAGTGTTTAATTGGAGATGAGTGTCATGAACTTTTCCTGCCCAGGCTGGCTTTGAACCATTATCCTCAGATCTTAGACTCAAGTAGCTAGGATTACAGGTGTGAGCTACTGGTACCTGGCTTGACAAATAAATTCTTGAATCCACAGTCTAATTGTTTTCTCATTTTAAAATGAAGAAATGTGTATCTTACAGCACTTTTGGGTGGAATGGATGAGATACTGAATGGAAATACTTAGCACAGTGCCTAGTAAATTTTAGTCATTTATCCTAATTACAGTTATTCACTAGATGAGATACATGTGAAGGACTCAGAAGATGGTTTGCTTAAGAAAAGCCTTCCTAATAAATAATACTTGGCACATTTATCATACTTTCTGTGTACCAGGCACTGTTCCAACTGCCTTCTCTAGACTCAAGAGCTCTCGCATAGGGCTAAGAGGTGACATCTGTGTCCTGATTTTCCAAACAAGGGAAGTGAGGCCTAGAGACACTGACCAGTTTGCCCCAAACTTATAGTTGGTAATTCACCATCATCACCCGTTGTCCCATTGTGTTGCTCTGAACACTGAGCAAGTACTTTAGCAAGCAGTGAGGAAGAAGATGGCCCTTCACGCATTCATCCATTCAACTTGAAATTTCCTGACTGCCTTGTCCTTTCTGGAGTTTTTAAACTCGTGGGTAGAGATGGAGACACATGTCTGGGGAAGCCCCTGGACCGGCTCCCAGAAGGTGCTGTGAGGGACAGGACAGTGCCGTGGATGGACAGTAGATAGGACAGTGGCTTCCCCACGTTGGGGGTCAGGGAAGAGCGTGGGTTGAGGTCCTGAAGCAGGACCAAGCTGGGAGTGTGCACACAGCAGAGGGACGTGGACCCCTGTTTAATCTCTTTTGCATCAGATTTCATTGGATTAAAGAAGGAGTTTTAAAAAGCTAGATCACTGGGTAAGTAGTTAGAAGAAAATGAGATGGGAGACTATTGATGTTCAGCAAGCTTTGATATTTTAGGAATAAAGAGTCCAGGGTTCTGGGCCAGGAGTTTGGCCTAGTAGTAGAGTGCTTGCCTAGCATATACCAAGACCCAGGGTTCGATTCCTTGGTACCACATACATAGAAAAAAGCCAGAAGTGGTTGAGATTTAGCCTTGAGAAAGTCCAAGGACAGTGCTCAGGCCCTGAGCTCAAGCCCAGGACTGCCCCCCCCCCAAAAAAAAAGCGTCCAGGGTTCTGATCTCAGCTCTAGGTCCAACTACTGTGTAATACCAGGAGAGTCACTGCACTTCTCTGGTCCCCACTCCAGTTCCTTTCTGTAAGGAACTATTCTGGGTTTCCATCTTTTGACACAAAAGATAAGGGAATATTTCAAGGGCTGAAGAAGACTTGGTTGCCTTTCTCGTTCAGTCCAATAAACCTGTTGGCCTGTGAGTCTTTCTGATTTTTTTTTGCCAGTCCTGGGCTTGAGTTCAGGACCTGAGCATTGTCCTTGGACTTTCTCAAGGCTAGAGCTCTACCACTTGAGCCTCAGCACCACTTTTGGCTTTTTTCTATGTATGTGGTACTGAAGAATCGAACCCTGGTCTTTGTGCATGCTAGGCAAGCACTCTACCACTAGGCCAAACTCCCAGCCCCAGTCTTTCTGATCTTTTAAAAATCATATTCCAGGAACTTAAGGACAGATTTCCTTATACTTTTCATGTAATATTTACCTAGCTAGAATGTTTGGGGACCAATTAAGGAAGGCTCTGAGGAAGTCAGCTGGTAGAAATGCAAGGTCAGGGAGGGGCAGGTGCAGAAGTGGCCAAAAGGGCTTCTATAGGATAGGTGGAAGGAGCAGAGAAAGCTCTGGACAAGTGTGATGACCTAGATGTGTGTTCTGGAGTTGCTGAATGAAAAGTGTTGTTGGTGGGTGTGGAATTTGTTACATCATATCACTTGCTGGATAGTCTCCTGAGCTTAAGATAGGAAGTATTAAGGTGAGGCTATAGAGAGTGCTAGAAATCAGGAAGAAGGTATAGGGGGCATTCTGTGAGAAAGAAGAATGGAATTTCAGTCTCAGATTTACACCACCAAACCATGTCTACACTCCAGAGAAAGGAATGGTGTAAATTAAAATAAAATAAATCAGGTTCTTTGTGTGTATGTGTGTGTGTGTGTGTGTGCTTGTGTTCTTGCACACATGTGTGCACACATGTCAGTTCTGGACCTTGAACTCAGGGCTTAAGTACCACTTGTGCCACAGCTCCACTTCCAGCTTTTTGCTAGTTAATTAGAGAAAGAGTCTCATGGACTTTTCTGCCTGGGCTGGCTTTGAAGTACAACTTCAGATCCGTCTCCTGAGTACTAGAATTACAGGCATGAGCACATATCAGGTTCTTTGTAAGAAATACATTGGTTTAAAAATAATCAAATAATTGAGATATTTTGGAAGATGACCTGTACTTGTGTGTGCACGTGTGTGGTGTGTGCGCGTGCGTGTGTGCGTGTGCGTGTGTGTGTGCGCGCGTGCACCTGTGTACTGTAACTGAAGTGATTCTAAGAAAGTTACAAAACTTTGATGCTTCTAATGATTTTTTTTAATTTTTAAAATTTTTTTACTTTCTTTTTCTTTCTTTTCTTCCTTTTTTTTTTTTCCAGTCCTGGTGCTTGTACTCAGGGCCTGGCCACTGTCCTTGGGCATTCTCAAGGCTAGTCCTCACCACTTGAGCCACAGCACTACTTCTGTTTTTTTTTCTGTGTATGTGGTACTGAGAATTGAAGCCAGGGCTTTTTGTTTTTTGCCAGTCCTGGGCTTGAGCTCAGGGCCTGAGCACTGTCCTTGGATTTTTCTCAAGGCTAGAGCTCTACCACTTGAGCCTCAGCACCACTTCTGGCTTTTTCTAAGTATGTGGTACCAAGGAATCAAACCCGGGTCTTCGTGCATGCTAGGCAAGCACTCTACTACTAGGCCAAACTCCTGACCCTTCTAATGATTTTTTTTTTGCTTTAGAGTTTAAGAAAGCAAGACTCAGAAGACCCATTAACATAATCGTAAAGAAAAGGAAGTAGCTTTTGAACTTGCTTATATTGAATTAGTTATTGAAGAGGTCAAGAAGGTTTCAATATGCTACCTCTTTCTGATACAGTACAGCCCCAAACTTTTATCAGTGTGGATTCCGGAAGCCATTAACAGCCACATCCAGTGATTAGATAAGTAAGCAGAGTGCTATGTGAGCTGCTTAAGTGTCTGTCCATTAGTGAGCCCTGAGCTCTTACGGCAGTGTAACATCTTTGCATGTTTTGTGTACTTTAGTTCCCGCCCCATCACTATGAAGAAGAAAGACATGAACAGAGGGGAGTTATATTTTGAAAGCCAAAAGCAACTACTGACAGAGGTAATTATGCTTTACCAACACAAGGCTTTAAAAATAAAATTGAATGAGAATGCTTATCCTCTTTTTCTCTGTTCACAGTACAGCAACAGAAATCAGATTTTATTTTGTGCTAGTCTTGGGGCTTGAACTCAGGACCTGTGCATTGTCACTGAGCTTCCCCTCCTACCTCCCCCAACTCAAGGCTAGTGCTCTACTACTTGAGCCACAGCACCACTCCCAAGAGTCAGAATTAAAAAACAATTTTTTTTGACAGGTGTTGGAGCTCGAACTCAGGGCTTAGGTGCTGTCCCTGAGCTTCTTTTGCTCAAGGTTAGCCTTCTACCCCTAGTGTCACAGTTCTACTTCTGAAAATTATTGGAGATAAGAGTCTCACGGACTTTGCTGATTTTTCATGCTGAGAAAAAGAGCAGAGCGATCCCTGGAATCCACTGGGACAAGTCCGCATCTTCCCCAAAGCCAACGGTCCTCTATTCCCCATCATGATGTTTCAATTAGCTGTTGTCTTTTCTACCTTTTCATGCCATTTTACCAAGTGATTGTGCCCAGCCTTCTTCCCACCACCCCCACCCCTCGGCACCAGGATAAAGTGTGTCATCAGAAGAGGCCAGATTCCCCCCTCACCAGCCCTGGCCTCCCTGGGGAAGGCAGGGACTCCCTGCTTACCCTGGTGATCTGGATGTTGTTCAGCTGTTGCTGCCAGTGCAGAATGGTCTCCATCCGATACACCCACATGTTGATGTTTCCCACCAGCACAGACTTGCCCACTCTTTGGACCAATGTGCAGAGGGAGGTGTAGAGGGTTTGCAGCAGCTCCCTTATAAGTCTAATGTTTTGCTGGTCTTCAAGAACTTGAGTGGAGAAGAAAACAAATATAATCCGAGTTATGATACTAAAGTTATAACATTTTGTTAGTGGGCCTGTCTTCTTTTCCACCAACTCCTCTTACCTGGGCACTGCCTCTGGGAATATGCCTTTCTTTCTCATTGGTGTTTTTTTTTTTTTTTTAAACACTTGGCAAGACTTCAGTGCAAGAGGCCAACTGGTAGAGTTTTCATTTATCTAGGTCCCTCTTTGTTCTCTCCTTTCTGGGTTTTTATAGAGCCCCCTTTTCTTTCCATTGTTCTACTCCTGTTAATGGCTCACCTGATCAGAAAGTCACTTCATGCTCAGCAGTGACATCTTTTGGATGGTCAGTGATTCCATGGTTTGGAATCTGGGTTCTAATCCTGTCTGATTAACCTCTTTATCATTGCAGACAAAGGCCTTCTCACAGGCCTCTGTTTCCCCAGGTATACAATGTCCTAGTTGAGCCAGAGACCCAAGTCTCCTTCTAGTTCCAGGTCTATGAATCTTGTCTGTACCACAGCTCCATTTTCTAGGAATCTGGCTAAGGAAATCACCAAAGGTGGGACTTGGGTCCTTACTGAGAAGCCTTTCAGGCTTAAAGCAGGGCAAATGGATGATCCCAAAGAGAGGATGGGAGAATGGTGGTCTCTTTCTTTGTCCTTCCCCCATTTTTGGCAGTAGTGGTATCTGAACTCAGTGTGTATATGAGTTTGAACCTCAGGCTTGCTAGGCAGGTGCTTCACCACATGAGCTATACTTACAACCATTCTTTTCAGTTTAGTTATTTTTCTGATATGGTTTCACAATCCCTCCCCCCACCCCCAGGCCAGCCTTAGATTGTAGTCTAGCCTTTCATTACATAACAAGTAACTACATTATAAATATAGACCACCATATTTGGCTTGTTGGTTGAGATGGAGGTATCAATAACTTTTGGCTGGGCTTCCCTCAGGCTGTGATCCTCCCATTTCTACCTTTCTAGTCTCTATGGCTACAGACAGGAGCCATTACTTCAGGCTCTACCCCTTTCTGAGTTGCAATATGGCAACTCAAATAAAACATGATTTATTCATTTCCATTTACTTGTGTTACTTTGAATCTAATGACATGCTGACTTTATCAGAAAATCCACCCACCTATGCCCACATCTACAAAAAGGGGCCAGAGTGTGCAAGAGAGCTCACCTTTTAGTACCACTTTTTCCAAAATGTTCATGAAGTTCTTTTGAGCAATGCCACTCAGAGATGTGAGCTGTGACTTTGCTATCAGTTCCAACAGCTGTGGATAAAAATAGAAGTCGCCAGGCTTAGAATACAGAGATATCTTTCTCCTCTAATCTTTGCTTTTGAGTCACATGACGCATAGATACAGACTGAAGGATAGAGATAAATGACAGTTAGGGAGACTAGGCAATAAAAAGCAGATGCTCAAAGCAAATGACAAATGGGGGTAATTCAAAACCCAGGAGTTAAGCTGAGTATCTCATTGCTTTGTTTTTTTTTTTCCTCCAACTTATTTAAATATAAAGAGTTTTGGCTTCAGCCAAGTCTATTTCCCTCTACTTTTTCTACTTGGGGAATCAGAGCTGACAGTACTCTGAAAGGAACAAAACCTCCCATGACCTGTGAAAATCTGAGCTCTGTGAAATTGTCCCAGTGGGAATGGTTTTGCCCTCATCCGAACGTCTCCCCACCAGCATCAAAAAGCTCACATTCAGCAACCATGGGCAAATAGCTGCTGCTTATGCAGTAGTTCAATAGACATGCCACTTCATGGAACTTTCTGGCTGCATTTAAATTTCTCAAGAAAAAGAGCAGGCAACCCTTGGGAAAGAGAGTTCAGGGAGGTAGAAAGTGCGTTCTTATGTAGTTCCCCAGCGGTAAGGCTGTCACTGTGTTGAAGGTCTAAGATCCTTGTAGCACCTTCTCTCCTGGCACTGCCTGGCCTCTCCTCCCACCCTGCCACAGTTGTGGGGCCTCTCCTCCCACCCTGCCACCGTTCTGGGTTTGAACTCAGGGCCTACAAACTGTCCCTGAGCTTTTGCTCAAGGATAGCACTCTATCAATTGAATCACAGCCCCATTTCCGGTTTTATGGTATTTAACTGGAGGAGGTAAGAGTCTCATAGACTTTTGTTTCAGATCTCAGCTTCCTGAGTAGCTAGGATTCTAGACATGGATCCTTGTAGCATCTTAAGCCTTGATCAAGTCTTGATTTGAACACTCATCAGTGCTGTGATTACTAGCAAGTTATTAATTCTCTTTATGTCTTGGTTTTTCATCTCTACTAATCATATTTACAGTCCTTAAGACTGTGGTGGTTATGTAAGAGAATACATACAAAGTGCCAAGTAAAACTGAGTTGCTAAATAAAGGCTGGTTGTTTGCTGAAGGATTATATTCTTTTCTAAAATCCCCACTACCAACAAATGAAAAAGAACTATAATAACTGAAGTTGGTGCATTCTTTGTTCAGTCTTTCCTTTCTTCATAGAAACATTCTTTACAGATGTGGAGTGATCTTAAAAAAAAAAAAGCAAAGATTCTGTTTTTAAAAGTGAAGCCTTAGATCATGAGTTATCTTTGAAATCATCTTGCTCAACCCATTTTCAAGATGAGCAAAATGAGACAGAACAGAGTAAGCCTTCTGAACCATCCCATAAGCCATGAGTGGGCTTGCAATGTACTGCCCAATATAGAAAACAAAGAGGACACACGTCATGCTTTTGAACAGTCATCAAACAAAAGGGTGATGCAAGTGAAAACAGGTCATTAGAACAAAGGAAAACCATCCCTCCAACAATAACTGGATTCATCCTTACTAAACTAGATCCAGAAAACCAAGACTCATCTCTCAGCATTTCTGTTACTTGGAAACTTGTATTTGCTCAAGGCCCTCAGCTGACTTTGTCTTAAGCTTATTAACATAAACTATGATACATGTTAGGTTCTTCAATTAAAGCTGAAGGAAATAGCAAAAAAGAATTTAAACTGGCTGGGGCTAATAGCTCATGCCTATAATCTTAGCTACTTAGGAGGCTGAGATCTAAGGACTGTGATTGGAAGCCAGCCTGGACGGGAAAGTCTAGGAAACTGTCATCTCTAGTAATCTATCAAAAAAGCCAGAGTAGAGCTGTGGCTTAAGTGGTAGAACTCTAGCCTTGAGCTTAAAAGAAGCCCAGGAACAGTGGTCAGGCCCCAGGATTGGCTTGCACAGGTGCATGCATGTGTGTGTGCGCGCGTACGCACTAGGGTTGTAAAAACAGAAACAAAATAGAACAACAACAAAAAAAACCCTCAAGAGGCCGGGAGTTTGGCATAATGGTAGAGTGCTTTCCTAGCATGTACGAAGATGGGGTTTGATTCCTCGGTACCACATACACAGAAAAAAACCCAGAAGTGGTGCTGAGGCTCAAATGCTGGAGCTCTAGCCTTGAGAAAATCCAAGGACAGTGCTCAGGCCTTGAGCTTAAGCCCAGGACTGGCAAAAAAAAAAAATAAAAACAACAACAACAACAAAAAAACCCAAACAAAACACAAAACCCTCAAAGAGCTGGAAGAAAAAAAAATCAAACCTGTGCTACCACCTTGCATCCATGGCTCAGTTCAGAGCACCGCTGCTTCCCCGGCAGTAAGCATTGTCTCCCCCTCACCCACAAAGCCCTTTGGGGGCCTGTCAAACCACATACAGACTCGATTTCTAGAACATAATTTTATTCTATATCGAAGAAAAAAAAAGCTCCACATGCCTTTCTGCCTGGCTGCTGTAATTTTCACACATGCAGGGAGCATCAAAGGCTACCTGACTAGAAGGACATGAGACTCTGTTAGGATCAGGATGATGCTCTAGGCTAGAACTCAGGAGCTGACAGGGATGCTAAGAGATGCCAGAAATCAGAACACTAAGAGAGGCCACATCCATGGACAATGCACATGGAATAAATACTCTGTCTGTCTGGTTTAGTTCTGTCACCAACTAGCACATGACAGTCAAGAGAACGGGGTGGGGGGGGGGCGGGAGGGGTTGTGGAGGGGGGCGGATAGAAAGGGGTTATCCAAACCTTTCATTTATCACCCTGACCAGCAGCAGGATCCAGAAGGCCAAGCTGGTGGTTTATTAATACCCAGAGTCTCACATGACCAGCCCAAAGCAAGATGAAAGAAAACAAAAGCCCAGAGCTCATTCTTGCAGGGCAGTCCACTGAGCTGAGCACTGTGACTCATCACTGAGGGGGAGGTGGGGCCAGGGGCGAGAGAAAGCAGGCAGCTCTCAGCCTGAAATCCATCCAAAACCCACGGTCCATGTGACCACCAACTCCTGAAGATGTCAGTTTTAATCTCATCTAAAAATGCACCAACCACAGGAAAAAGAAAAGTGAAGGGCATGACTGTGTATTTAAGGGGAAATAAAAAACTCCTTGGACTAGCTGCAATTTTGTTGTTGTTTTTGATTAAGGAAGGGAGAGGATACAGTAACAAAAATTTGTCAACTGAGAGTTGAGTGATATGTCAACCACGATGCTTCACCCTTTCCCAAAAGAAAATCCTCCTTTTTTTCACCGCCAATCAGTTATGGGACTCTGGAATTGGAAAGCTGGGTGACCTTTACAGCTGTCATTCATGTGGCAAGTATTTTTGAGTGTGCATTGCCGGAGGTGACAGGGTTATGACGATAAAGGCATATGATCTCTAGACTCATCTAGTCATCTAGCAACCTGTTTTTTTCTTTTCTCCCACCCTCTCCCCCCCCAACATATGTGTGTGTGTGGGCTTGAACTCAGGGACTTACATTCTTCCTTAGCTTCTTTTTTTGCTCAAGGCTGGGATTCTACATCTGAGTCATACCTCTACTTCTGGCTTTTTGCTGGTTAATTGAAGGTAAGAGTCTCAGAGATTTTTCTGACTGGAGTAGCTTTGAACCTTGAGCGTTAGATCTCAAATTTCTGAGAAGCTAGGATTATAGGAGTGAGCTACCAGCACCCAGTCTATTTCTTAATTTCTAAGATGGTGATAACAAGACTACTTATATCATTGGATGGTTGCATGAATCAAGTGAGATAAATATACAAAAATCCAACTATAAATACCAAATATAAGGTATTACTACTATGAATAACTCTTCTGGAAAATTACAGCCTTTTAGGAAAGCTTTATGTTGACATCTCGGTTGGCAAGTTTCTTTTGTTTAGGACCAGACTGTACATATTTTAATGTTTGTGGATCCTCTGGTTTCTGCAGCAATACTCAGTTCTGCAGCTGTGGTGTAAAAGTAACTGTAAACAATATGTAAATGAGTATATATGAACATATTCTAATGAAACTTAATTTACAAAACAAGTGGGGGGGGCAGGTATGGATTCTGGGCCAAATTCTAGTATCTATCTTAGAGTATAAGATTGAGGGCTCCAGAACCAAACTATCTCCATTTTTTTTATTTTGCCAGTCCTGGGTCTTGAACTCAGGCCCTGGGCACTGTTCCTGGGCTTTCTCAAGGTTAGCATTCTACCACTTGAGCCATAGCACCATTTCTGGCTTTTTCTCTGTATGTGGTACCAAGGAATTGAACCCAGGGCTTTGTGCATGCTAGGTAAGCGCTCCACCACTAGGCCACATTCCTGGCCCATCTCAGTTTTTCCATATAAACTATGCATAATAGTAGTACTTACTTCATAGTTGCTGAGATTTAAAGCCTTCATAAAACACAGTTGTGCCTGGTACTAAGAATATATGCAATAAAGTATTAGTATTGACTTGTATTGTAATACAGAGACCATTGTCAGAGAAAATTACTGCCAAGCTGATAAGTGAATTAAATAAGACCTCATATTTCAATTGTATGTGTTGTCAACTAAATGCTTTCAGATTTTAATATTCCTTTCTGTTATCTTTATTATTTTTATTCCCTAGCTAATTGTTCCCTAGTTGTTGATAAAAGTTAACACCAATACATTGTATGACTCGCATAGTTATACTTGGCATGAAGTCTTATTTCACTAAAAACAATGGGTGTTTCCTTTGTGCCAGAGGCTGGTAGGTCTTCAGTCCAAGGAGGTAGGTTTCCCTTTTGACAAATCGTGATATTGAAGTTCAGAGAGGTTAAGTGAGTCACCTAAGATAACTAGCAGTCGCAAATAATGGATTCAGACTCTGGCCCAGATACACATAGTAGGGAATATCATATCTATATTAATAGCATAAGGATTTCAATTTGGCAAGGCCAATGAACTTCGCATGCAGGGCCAAATTTTACTCCAAGAAAAAACCAATAGCAATATACGTGAATAACATAAAACAGTGAGAACAATAGCAATACCATGGGGAGGGACTTTTGTTTGGTGATAATGGGGTTTGAACTCAGGACCTTATGCTTGCTAGGCAGGTGCTCTACCACTTAAACCTTGTAACCAGCACCGAGTCTGGAAATTTTTATATCATTACTATTCTGTGACTGGCAATCAGCTTCTCTTATTAAGGGAGAAGTAATAGCCAGAAAATGTTACTGCACGATTAGGAGGAGGTAATTGCTTCGAGTCAACCACGAGGCCTACTGTACTGCATCAGGTGATCGTGTTGTCAGGAACCAGTAGGCAGTGGTGTTAAGACTCACAGTGAGAGCACAGCATCATTTAATGTCTGTGTTAAGCCAGCTGTATACCCAGGGGAATGGGCTTGTATCTAGCAATTTGTTTACCAAGGTGCTGGAGCCAATTGGATTCCTTGCCCTAAACCACAAGAGAAAGAACAGAGGAAAATGTCTTGGTTGGAAATGGCTATTTGTTTTCTGCCAGGCAGATCAGAGCCTAGGTGCCAGTAATTTGTGGCTGTGTTGAGGAAGAGGCAAGGGGGTGAAAAGGAAGAGGGAGGAGGGCTCTGGGAGACTCCTCCCGAATTCCACAGTGTCACTGCTGTGTGATTTGTGTGTGGATGTAGAGAGCTGTGTAGAGAGTCATTGTGCAGTAAAGAGATTGTGCTACCGGACGGCAGCTACCACATCCCCCAAACCACATCCTGCCCTTCAGCTCAGCTCACGCTACTTTTGGAGAACACGCTAGTGGCAAGCAAATTTCTGAACCAGTTTGAAATGATATGTCAAAGATGAACGGGGAGAAGAGAGACTTTCTCTTATCCTACTTAAAAACAGGTTCTTAGCTGGGAGCTTGTAATCCTAGCTACTCAGGAGGCTGAGATCGGAGGATCATGGTTTGATGCCACCTGGGGCAGAAAGGTACACAAGACTCTGATTTCCAATTAACCACCAAAAAAGTAGGAAGTGGAGATATGTATGGCTAAGGTGGTATAGGTCCAATCTTGAGTGAAAAAGTCAAGTGAAAGCTTGAGATCCTGAGTTCAAGACCTGGACTAGCACATACACAGAAAGTGTTCTGTCTAGAAAGGAGTTGCGAAATAGTTTATCCAAAGTCCCTTTGCTTTGAAAGAGGTGCTCCATGATGGTCAAATGACACAGTCAAGGTCAATGGTAGATCATCTGGACTGTCAGGTTTGTATTTACATGGGTTCTGGTGTGAGAATGACATTTGACAAGTGGCACTGAGGACTGGGAGGAAATGACTGATCATGCCACTATGTCACCAATGCTTCTCAGAAGGGCAAACAGCCTGAGACCCACAGGGAGGCTAGCAACTGGGCATTCAGAAGTACCACCAAGAAGAGCTGCCTGCTAGTTTAAAAGATCAAAACCACAGTGAAATGAACTCGGAGGCTGTTGCTCGAGCATATTCTATCTTCCATAGGATATTGTTTATAGAATATAATTAGTCTCCAAATTCCTCCATCTGCTAGGATGGAGGTAGGGCTCCACAGCTTACTCAGAAAACCTGCCAGCATGATCAAGTGCAAGAGGGTTCCAGCTTTAAGCAGCTCCAGGCTTGTCTCCTGTGCTCAAGACCTGTGCTGGTGCCCACAGGCAGGCCACGGCTTTCGTGACAAGCTTTTAGTTACATCAGGCAGCGCCCCTGGCAGCACGGACTGCCACCGGCTTCCAAGACCCTTATTTACTCAGTGGACAACACGGATTCAAAACCTGTTCTGACTTTGAGCTTGAACACTGACAGGTTGAAAGGGGAAAAATTTCAGCAACATTAATAATCTTCAGGCATGTCAAGATTGGGTAAATATTTGCAAGTGAAACATCTAACTGGGGGAGTTAAAGTAAAAAGGGCCAAGTTTATACAGATTAACTGTATCTTCAGCCAAGAGAAACTTTCTCTTCATCTTTCATCCAGCCCAATTACTCTGTGTGTGTGTGTGTGTGTGTGTGTGTGTGTGTGTGTGTGTGCTTATGGGGCTTGAACTAAGAACCTGAGTACTGCCCCTTACCTTTTTTGCTCATGGCTGACACTATAGCACTTGAGCTATAGCACGTCTGCTTCTGGAGTTTTAGTAGTTCACTGGAGAGTCTCACAGGCTTTCCTTCCCAGGCTGGCTTTGAACCATGATCCTTAGATCACAGTTTCCTAAGTAGCTAGTGTCACTGGTATAGGGCACTCACAGCATTTCAAATGGATACAAAGCTCTTTGCTAGTTGGCTGTCTCGTTGCTATTCTCAATACCCCTAATTTTAAGACCCTGGGGTCTGAGGCACCCTCCAGCACAAGAAGGCCATCAAGTATGTGCAGTGTCAAACAAATCCAAGTTCACTGTGGCTGTGGCATCTGCAGGAAGGGCCAGGCTGCTGTGGACATCACAGCCCTCTGGGGCTTGGCAACAGCTTCCCCTTAATTTAAGGCATGGGGGTTTAAATTTGAGTCATCAGGCCACATTGAGCTTTTCAGTTGCCAAACCACCAGTCAACTTATTCTGGAGAAAGGTTTTTCAGGGGTGGTTAGGATGCAGTAACTTGCTTGAAATATTCCAATAGACCTAGAGTGACAATGTAGAAAACCGTAAGAATATATATCATTGTGTGCAGTGGCTCACTCCTGTAATCCTAGCTATTCCAGAGGCTGAATCTGAAGGTCATGGTTTGAAGCTACAAAAGGCAGGAATGGGGCTGGGAGTTTGGCCTAGTGGTTAAAGTGCTTGCCTAGCATGCACGAAGACCCAGGTTCGATTCCTTGGTACCACATATATAGAAAAAGCCGGAAGTGGTGCTGAGGCTCAAGTGGTAGAGCTCTAGCCTTGAGAAAGTCCAAGGACAGTGCTCAGGCCCTGAGCTCAAGCCCAGGACTGGCAAAAAAAAAAAAAACAAAAAAAACAAAAAAAAAAACCAAAAGGCAGGAATGTCTCCAAGACTCTTATCTCTGATTAACCAGCAAAAATCCAGAAGTGTAGCTTTTGCTTAAGTGGTAGTGCCCCTGGATTGAGGAGTAAAACTAAGTAGGAATGTAAAGCCCTACCTGAGTTCAAACCCCAGTACTGGCAAACAAACAATGATGTGTATTGGTCTAGGTCACCTAGAATCCTAGCTGTTAGGAGGCTGAGATCTGAGCATCACAGTTCAAAACCATCCCAGGAAGGAAAGTCCTTAACACTGTCACCTACACTAACCACACACACACACTAAAAGGAAAAGCCAGAAGTGGAGCTGTGGCTCAAGTTGTAAAGTGCTAACCTTGAGCAAAACCCCAGGGATAGGATCTAGACCCTGAATTCCAGCCCCAGGATCTGAAAAAAAAATGCAGTCTCCATTCTTCATTTCTCCATCAAGCAATGTGGTCAAAGAGGGATAGCACAGGACCAGGAATCAGAGGGCCAGTTTTTGGTCCTGTTTTCTCCCTTTGTCCCTTGCAATCTTGTGCAAAGGCCTCAGTTCCCTGACATCTGCTTCCTTACCTCTCAAGTCCACTGGTGACATCTACCCACTTGTGGGTACTGATTTTTTTATTTTAGCTATATCAAAAAGGTAACTATACAGTTATGGAATTAGTTGACAGAACTGTAATTTAATAATTGATAATATCAAAAGCTTTAGACATTATGACTTTCTGAAACATTGCTTTCCCAAGGTATTCTTGTTCTTTCTGTCTAGATCTTCCATGGCTCTGTCTGGCTAATCAGATGATGTCACATGAAGTAGACTCACACTCCTTTCAAGTCTGTGCAATCTCCTTGTCCAGCCATATTTAAGCAATCATCCCCAAGGCTTATGGGGTTCTCGTCACAGGATGGATGTGCTGTGAACTGCTTATTTTCCTCAGGGTTAGCACAGCTCTGAGAAGGAGCCTGTGAGCCTCACTTCTACTTCAAGACTCATTCAGGATCATATATAAGAGGCAGATGGCAACATCCTCGGCAGACCCCAAATTCTAAAGCACACTGTGCTCCTCTCATCTAGGTTGTTCTCTGAACAGGGAGATACTCCGCCTGCCTCTCTCCATCTCCCTGAGTTCTCCCCTTACCAAAGACCCATTCAAACCTAACCTTCTCCTAGGAGATCTCAGACATCTTGTCCACAATCATCCTATGTTCTGAGACACCACAGGCCATTGGACCTCTTACATACTGGCATTTTTCAAACTCTGTAACATATGTGATAGCTTACATAACTTCCTTTAATGTTTAAAGTCACCAACTAGCCAGGCACAGTGGCTCATGCCTGTAATCCTAGCTACTCAGGAGGCTGAGATCTGAGGATCGTGGTTCAAAGCCCGACCAGGCACTAAAGTCCGTGAGACACTTATCTCCAATTAATCACAAGAAAATGGGAAGTGGGACTGAGGTTCAAAGAGTAGGCCAGCAGCCTTGAGCTGAAGAGGAGGGGACCAGCAACTAGAAGGTTGCATGGGTCAGCATTATTTTATATTGTAAAAGGCCAGATAGAAAATATTTTAGACACTCAATTCCTATTTAGCCCAGAAAAAAGCCATAGATAATATCTGATGAATGTGCATAGATGTATTTCAATAAAACCTTATGGGCACTGAGATTGAAATTGTATATACTTTTCATTCATTAAGAAACAGACTTGCCAGGCACAGGGCATGGGGGCTCATGCCTATAATCCTAGCTACTCAGGGGGCTGAAATCTGAGGATCAAGGTTCAAAGCCAGCCTGGGCACAAAAGGACCTGAAACTTTTATCTCCAATTAACCTCTAGAAAATGGGAAGTGGGGCTTGGCTCAAGGGTGGGGTGGTAGCCTTGAGCTGAAGAGCTTATGGACAACGCCTAGGCCCAGTGGTAGGGTAGTAGCCTTGAGCTGAAGAGCTCAAGGACAGCGCCCAGGCCAAGTTCAAGCCCCATGACCCACAAAAAAAAAAAAAAAAAAAGAAAAGAAAAAAAGAAAAAAAAAGATGAAGAAGAAAAAAGAAACAGACTTAATTTTAGCTGGGTGCCAGTGGCTTACCTCTGTAATTCTACCTTCTCATGGGGCTGAGATCTGAGGATCATGGTTCAAAGCCAACCCAGGAAAGAAAATCCATAAGGCTCTTCTCTCTAATTACACCAAAAACTGGAAGTGGAGCTATGGCTTAAGTGGTAGAGCTCTGGTCTTAAGTGAAAAAGCTCAAGCACAGCACTCAGGCTCCAAGTTTAAGCCCCAGGACTGGCACACACATATACAAAAAACAAAACAAACAAACAAAACTAAAAAGAAAATATACTTAAGCCAGGTGCTGGTGGCTCACACCTGTAATGTAATCTTAGCTACTCAGAATGCTGAGATCTGAGGATTACAGTTCAAAGCCAACCTGGGCATGAAAGTCCTTGAGATTCTTATCTCCAATTAACCCCTAGAAAACTGGAAGTGGCACTGTGGCTCAGGTAGTAGAGCAATAGCTTTGAGTTGAAGAGCGCAAGGACAGCACCTGAGCCCAGAGTTCAAGCCCTATGACTGACAAAAAAAAAAAAAACATAAAAAAATACATTCAATTTGTACAAGTTAGCTTGCAGGCCATATGAAAAGAGGTGGTTTGTCGATATTGGCCTGAAGACCAGTAGCTCAGTAATTTCTGCTGTAGAAATAAGGCAGAATCCTACTTTTTTTTCTTCAGTACTATGACTTGAACTCAGGACTTTATGCTGTTGCTTGGTTTTTCACCCAAGGCTGTTATTCTACTACTTCAGCCACACATTCATTCCTGAATTTTTGCTGGTTAGCTGGAGATAAGAGTCTCTGGAATTGTCTTCTCAGGCTATTATAGGTGTGAGCCACTGGCACCAGGTGAGTCTTAAGTTTTATCCTTTTATTGCCTTCACTTGCCGGTAGCAGAGCCAAATGAAAATAGCACATATTTTGGAGTTAATTCAAGGTCAGTTCCAGCAAGAGCAGTAACAGATACATACATACATACATACATACATACATACATACATACATACATACAAACATACATATGTATATAGTTGTAGTCTCTATGATTTTTTTTTCTTTTTCTTTTTGGAGCCAGTACTGGGGCTTGAACACAGGGTCTGGGTGCAGGGTCTGGGTGATGTCCCTTGAGCTTTGTTGCTCAAGGCTATTGCTCTACCCTTTGAGCCACAGCTTCACTTCCTGCCTTTTGGGCAGTTAACTGGAGATAGGAGTCTCACAGACTCTCCTGCCGTGGCTAGCCTTCTAACCAAGATTTTCAGATCTTTGCCTGTTGGGCAGTTAGGAATACAGGCATAAGCCACCAGAGCCCAGCATTAGGGGGGTTTTAAGCCATTTAAAAAATAGGTACTGTTCACTTTTTAATATCTTAATTCCACATTTTACCAGTAATGCAGTTTGTTTTTCAAGTGACTCAGTGGGGAACAGGGTTGTTTTTGGATAGAAGTCAGTCTTTTCCGTCATCGAATCTCACTGGGGAGATGACATTCACAGCCATTACAAGCACCTTAGAAATCCAACTGGGAGCAGGGCAAGTCTTGGCCTAACTGTATCTGGCCTCCCAATTGACAGTTCCCATTGTAATCACCAGGAAAGATGGCTGCCCACGCTTAAATCCTACTGCCTTCCTGAAAAATGTTAGAACCAGTTTAGAAACCTATATAATATTTTCACGCCCCTTATCTTTAATTTCCCATCCTTTTATGCTTTGCTATAGGTATGGTTACACCAGTTCCAAGGAGGGACAAAAGGATTAATTTGGAGTAAGTTGTGAACTTGGCCCAGGCTGAGGATGGGATACCCTCTTCCATCAATGGATTCCACATGGAATGTAGTCCACACCCCAGAAGTCCCATCTACAATTTAATGCCTCTGTGTGTATTGTTTAAAACTGCCTATCAGAAAATACGGCATTCAGGTTCCAAACTCCTTTTTGAACTGGTTTACAGCCTTGAAAATTTAGTGGGATCACCTGGAAGATTTTTTTTTTCTTTTAAAGTGGCAATGCCTGGTACTACCTTCAGTGATCCAAATCACAGTGGGCCTGTTTGTAACACACAGCCAGGACCAAGATCACTTTATGCTCTGGCCTCTCTGTGCCTTCACAATCAGGGCTTGGCTGCTGTTCGTAGGTACCAACTTCCAACCCTGGAAGATTCTGGTCTTGAGGTAGAAGATAAATTATTTTGGGAAGTGACTCTCCACAAATAGGTAAGTTGTTGTATCTATATATTTTAAACCATCTTTACAGTGCTAACCTTGTATTTAATTCACTGAGAGGTGGGCAGGGGAAGGAACTAAGGCAATGGGGATGGAGTGAAGAGAATGGGGTAGGGTGCCTTGAGCAAAAAAAGAAAGAAAAGCATATAAAAGTCTTTCTGATTTGTCTCTCAAAAATTTTCAGATACCAAAGATTCTCTGAAATGTTTATGCTATCTCACATTTTCACATAGCAATATTGGCTCTGTCTTGTATCACCTTTGAATATCTTTTTGTGTACAAGGTGACTGCAAGCAGGAATATAAGAAAAACTTAAAATAATGTACTTTGGCTTTAAAAGCTTTAAACTTTCCCCCTCCTAAAAAAAAGTCCTTAAAATTGGTTTAGTTCCCTAGTGGAACCAAGTAATATTGTATCATTAAAGCACCAGTAAGTCAAAGTGAAAAATAAGGACAATGTGTTGGTAAGCTACTTGGTAGAGTTGGTTTAAGGATAAAAAGAATCTATGTATGTTAAGTTCCTAAGAAGAAAAACCTCAATACACAGTGCCTATCATTAAAATATTTTAAGTTTCTCATAAAAATAACATATTATTTCTCAAATTACAGAGGCCTCTGACAGCAAAGAAGAAAATGATTATTTTTTCCAAAACAAATATTTTTCCATTATTTGTGAACCTATCAACTTTGAAAGCCTTCAGTAGTTTCTATAACTCTTAAGATTATGTAAAGGAAAGTGCTTAGAATGTATTTTACAATTAGATTAGATCAGATGTAAGTCCTCTGTGTTATCAGAATCAAATACCAGAGACCCCAGTTGAATTATATATACAGTGGTATTCAAAATCTCACACTTTTTAGCAGGTACTCTACCAATGATCCATGCCTTTAGAACTGTTTTTACTGATTATTTTGAGATAGGGTCTTCCTACCCGGGCTCACACCAGGACAGTAATCTGCCTATTTTAGGTTTAGGTTTCCCCTTGTTGCTAGGATGACAGGCACATGTCATGGTACTCTGCTTCCTTCCACTGAGATGGAATCTCTTGGATTTCCTGGCCAGGGCTGGCTTAGAACCATGATATGCCCAATCTCAGCCTTTTATGTAGTTTAAGATGACAGAAGTATGCCACTGAACCTCAGATACATGTTGAAAAAGGGTCTTGAGAGCTTTCTGCCACGGCTGGTCTTAAACAGCGATCTTTCCTTTCTTGGCTTCCCAAAGTAACTAGAATATAGGCATGAGCCCTAGGCATCCAGCTAAAATCCTTAGAATTTTTTTTTAAGAAGAAAAAATGCTCTTATCAATTAAATTGAAAAGCCATTTTGTAGGGAATCAACAGCAAATTCGGTAAATAGGTAACAGTAAGTATTACTGACATTGTGTAGTAGATTCTAATTTGCAGCATATTCATGTTTTCATGTGTAACCTGGGAGGCCAAACCCAAGTCTGTGGAGAGTAGAAACAGCTGGAATTTTGTGTCTTTATGACATTTCACTTCAAATCCTCTGCTTATGTAAAATTATTGAAGGAGTTAAGTATGGACCCTATGACTGCCAAGTTTGCAAAATCTAGATGTTTGTTCCTTACGTAGTACTGCCATTTGTTTAAATGGAGATAATAAAAGTCCTTGCATCGCATAGGATTATGGAAAAGCTAGAAGGTTTTTTTAAAAAAGGTACAGGGTTGTGTGAAATAGATTTTTCCTCCCTATGCTTGTTGTTATTTCTTTTGAAAGGAAAGGTAGATAGGAAGGAAAACCATCTAAAAATGGATTGTTTCAATGATCAGTCTGTAACAAGAAATCAGGTCTATGTGTCTTCCTTTAACACTGAAGATGGAAACTATTCGTGTTCATAGCATCAGAAGTTTCCAGATCTACCTGGGCTAGGTTCCAACCAGTTGGAGTAGTTTGCAGGCACTAGAACTGACTGGGTGACCTCCTTTAACTGGCAGAGTCAAGCTGAATGACACAACATTTTATACAAGAAACGTTCTTCTGGTCATTTCTCTTGGATTGCGGAAGGCTAAATGGGAAGGTGGACAGATGTGCTCCTTTGTCACAGGCCCAGCTCAGGGCTTCCAACCTGTTTCTTGCAGGCCTGGATTTTTTTTTTTAACTAGGCTAGTCTGCACAGCCAGTTTATAATTGCCCATCCAGTCTGCATCTGCCCAAATGACAGGTGAATGAGCCAGGCCTCAAGAGGGCTGAAATGTCATAACTCTGGCTGAGCTTAGGTGATCATCTGACTCCATGACAGGGCACTAAGAACAAGCCCAACAAGCCAGAAAAAGAAAAGCAAAACCAATCATGCAACACCCACAGAAGGATAATTCCCTTCTATTTCAGAGACTAAAACCTGAACAGCTGTTCCTTCCTAGGATGAACAACGCACAGAAATACTCACAAGAACGTGGGGGCAGACTGGAGCTTAAAGTCACCCACCCAGAGAGAAGCCTTGAAAGTTAGAGTTAAGCTTTCTTTCTTTACTTCCTTCATCATTAATAGTATGCATTAGTGCTCATTACATTTTTTTTCCAAAGTAAGATTTAATAGTGGAAAGCAATGGACACCATCAGGCAGTTTAGGCTTCAGGTTGGCATGGAACTGAGTTTTGTGGTCAGTGGGTACAGGACTAGAAAGGTATTCAGAAGGCCACAGTGAGGTGCTTTGAAGCACATGAAGCTTTGTGGCCTAACTTTGGGTCACACAGAGTCAGCTAAAGCAGGGCAGCTAGGAAGATAGTTAGCATAATCAGAGGTGCAGGTGGATATGAAATATTAGCCAAAGCACACCAGGGCTTGCCTCCTGCTGAATGTTGTTGTGTTGATTTTATCTAAGGGGACCCGTTTACCAGTTGATGAACTCACTGAGAAATCAAGGTGATCTCTGTCTGCATGGGAAGTCTGTTTTCTGCTTGCCTCAAAACTCTCAGGGTCTTAAAATGTGCTTTTTTTTTTTTTTTTTTTTTTTTTTTTTTTGAGGGTGGAGGGAGAACAGGACAGTCTGAACAGGCTTGAAAGTCTGGATAAGCTGTAAGGTCTCGAGACTTACCCGTACTACATAGTTGAACCTTCTGGAATCCAAAATGGCGGTGGAGAAGTCCAGTCTGTTGAAAGCTTCTCCCAAAGTACAATATCCATGGCGCTAGATGGGAGATAGAAGCACACAAGTTATTCCTCCCAAGTAGAGGATGTTCTCTAGAACAACCCAACTGAGACAGTGGATGAGCTTGATGCTTCTCTTAGGGAGTCTGGGCATTGACTGAGATGATGGATGCCATTGAACAGGGTGGAAAAGTGAGCAGCTGTGGACCACAGTCTTTTACTGTGTGGTACCACCTGGGCTCTTGTGAGAAAACATTTCTAGAAGCAAGACAGAAGACGTGAGATTGTGATGACTGGTAACTATACTTTTGGGAGGAGGGTTAGATCTGCTTGCTTTTCACTGATGGTACTTAAGAAATGATATTTCTCTTATCTTCAAGTAGATGTATAACAGGGTTACTATTCAACAAATCAGTTTGTAAGTGCAATGCATTTTGCTCATGTCACCTGTCATTATCTCCCTTGCCTCCCAACCAGTTTTCCTAGTTTCACTGGATATACATTGAATACTGATAGCACAATATTTTTTTGTCAGTTGTGGAACTTGAACTCAGGGCCTGGGCTCTGTCCCTGAGCTTTTGCACACAAGGCTAGTGCTCTACCACTTTGAGTCACAGATCCACTTCAGTTTTCTGGTGGTTAATTGGACTTGCTTGCCACAGCAGGCTTTGAACCATGACCCTCAAATCTCAGTCTCCAAAGTAACTAGGATTATAGACGTAAGCCATCAGTGCCAGGCCTGATAACACTTTTTTTTTTCTTTTTTAACTTTATCAGCCAAGTGCTGGTGGATCACGCCTGTAATCCTGACTACTCAAATATCTAAGATCTGAGGATAGCAGTTAAAACCAGCTCAGGCAGGAAAGCCCCATGAGATGCCTATCTCCAATTGACTACCAAATATCTGAAAGTAGAGTTGTAGCTCAAGTGGCTGAGCATTTTCCTTGAGCAAAAAGGATAAGGGAAAGCAAAAAAGAAAAATAAAGAGAAAGAATGGCTTCATCAGCTAGCAAAAGGTGTCTTGATGATTTACTTATACACATAAAATTAGGGGCGCCTGGAATTCTGGCTCTGAGTTCCAGCTGCTGTGAGGTTCTAGGTGGTCTAGCGTCTCTTATCATTGAACCTCTCTGTGTCTCCAGTCACAGAGGGAGGTAACTGGGTGTTTCCCCAAGGTGATAGAAAGCGACAGTGGTAGAAATCCTGGCATTCTATTACATTCCTTTGTACCCTAGTTATCTGCGCAAAAGCTTCTTTACAGAGAAAATATACATAATGAGGTTGGTTGTGTCAAATGACAGTGGAGGTAGTTATTATAAAGTCCCCTCTACTTCACAGGGAGCTGATACTAAAAAATTCTAGATTTAGTGATTGGCCTTCTCAGGTTTAAACTTTAACCAAGTTTAAGTCTGAAGAGAGCACAAAAAGGAGACTGTCTAAATAAAAATCCAGGGCTTCATAATAATACAGTTGTGACTGTCATCTTAATCTTGATAAAGCATTATTATTTATTTACATATTTTTTTTTGTTGGTCATGGGACTTGAACTCTGGGCCTGGGCACTGTCTGAGCTCTTCAGTTCAAGGCTACTACCCTACCCCTTGAGCCACAGCGCCACTTTCTGTTTCCTGGTGGTTAATTGGAGATAAGAATCTTAGGCCTTCCCTGCCTGGGCTGGCTTTGAACCACGATCCTCAGATCTCAGTCTTCTGAGTAGCTAGGATTACAGGCAGGAGCCAGTGGCAACCAGCAGCATTTTTATTTTTGTGCCAGTCCTGGGACTTAAACTCAGGGCTTAGGGTATTGTCTCTGATCTTTTGCTCAAAGCTATTCTTCAGCCACTTGATGCATGGCTCTACTTCTGGCTTTTTGCTGATTAGCTGGAGATAAGAATCTTATAGGCTTTCTTGCCTGGGCTGAGAGTGATCCTCAGATCTCAGCCCCTGAATAGCTAGGATTAAGTAGCTAGCTTAATAAAGCACTTTGTTGTTGTTGGTCATGGGGCTTGAACTCTGGGCCTGGGCGCTGTCCCTGAGCTCTTCAGCTTAAGGCTAGCACTCTACCACTTGAACCATGATCCTCAGATCTCAGCCTTCTGAGTAGCTAGGATTACAGGTATGAGCCACCAGTGCCTGGCTTAATGAAGCACTTGTAAACCACTCAAGTGGCTTTTGCTTCTTTCTGTCTTTGAAGTCCCCAAGCTCTGATGATTGAATATGCATAGGTTGCTAGCTGCTAGCCATCCTGCCTCCCCCATTCAACACAGCCAGGATTTGAAGTAATATTATTGCTTAGTTCCCCCCACCCACTCCTCAGTATGTACCTTTAGGGAGGAATAAGTCTAAGCAGAATGGATTAATAAATGGATGGGTACACACCTCTTTAGTACTTCCTTTATGAACATAGATCCATTTTTCTTGGTGGAAATCTACAGAGACAAAAAACAAAGAAAATGATATAGATCTCAATATTTACTAATTATTTTTAAAATTCAAAATAGGATCTTTAAAATGGAGCCTAAGCTAGCCTCCACGAGAAGTTCTTCAGCCTCAGTCTCTTGAATTAAGGGATTAGAGTCACGCATAACCACTTCCAGCTAAAGTTTTGACCAAAATCAAAAGTTTTTTTTTTTTTTTTCTTCAGTACTGGGGCTTGAACTTAGGGCCTGGGCACTGTCCTTGGACACTTTTGCTCAAGGCTAGTGCTCTGCCACTTGAACTACAGCACCACTTCTGGCCTTTTCTGAGTATGTGGTACCGGGGAATCAAATCTAGGGCTTTGTGCATGCTAGGGAAGAATGCTACCACTAGGCTCTGCTCCCCACCTCCTCCCCCCGCCCCCAATCAAGATTCTACTGACAATCCAGGAGGATGGAAATATTTAATTCCCTTCCTTCCTTTCCCTCCTCCCTCCCTTCCATCCTTTCTTCCTTTTTCTATCTTATAGTCATGCATAACCACTAAAAAGCTGGAAGGAGAGCTGTGACTCAAGGAGTAGAGAGAGAATCAGCTTTGACTAGCTCCTAGCACCCAGACCCTGAATTCAAGGATTTGCACAGGGGGAAAAAAAAACAACCAATATTTCTACAAGTGACACAGTAAACATTAAAGCAGCAGATGTGATCTTTTTTGAAGAGGAACCAATCATAATGATCTTCAAACAACTTCGCAAATTCAAGGGTAATGGCTTACATTGAGTTTTGGTTTTGCTATTCTGTATGTCCTTCTTTCTCTTCTTGGCAGCAACATCGTAGTTGAGGCTGTTGAAGAGGTTTTCCTTGTTATATACCTCCTTGTTACGATAACTATGAGTAACACAAGACAACAGAGGGTGAGTTGGAATTCTACTATTTAATATGGGTTGCTTCTATAAATAACTGTCTGGGTTATAAAACACACAAATACACTTCCCAAAACAAAGAAAACGATAGAATAATTTCTCAAAAAGAAATTCAGATTGGCACACAGACTGATCTCATTGAGGATGAAATACTAGGGGTGGGGGCTTCTACCTCTTTGAATTCCTTAAAAGGGTCTGCTATTGTGTAGTTTGATACCTAGCATTATTCTTTGTCTAAGAGCAAGGCAGGGCACTACTGGGTCACTTCTAACTGGTGTAGAGTGGGAGGGGCCTATTCTGCTACCATTGTATCACACCATGCCTTCATCCTTCAGAAGCATCCAGTCAAAGCTCCCCTTCCTTGCCTTTCTCCTCCTCTAAAAGCCATATTGGGAAATAACTCATCCATTTAAAGTATACCAAAAAAAAAAGTCATCAGTGCTCTAGACATTCACATAGAGTGAGACAGACCAAAGGAAGACTTTCTTAGGAGAGGACCACAAAGACACAATGACTATATGCCTCTGATCATATAATAAAATATTTATTGAAATGAACTCCAGGAAATGGACACAAGAGGGTCTTTTGTTGTTGTTGTTATTGTTTATTTTTTTGTCTTGTTTTTCTGGACATAGAAATGGAAGGACAAAGGGTGAATGAATGCAGTACTCAGTACTATTCTATACTGTTCTATTCTACTACAGTATTACTCTATTCTATTATATTGTTGAAAATAAACTATGCAACTCATGGGTGGGAACAGAAGGGAAAACGACATTGTCTGAAAAAGAAACATAATCATTACCTGACATGTAAATGTAACCCCTCTGTAAATCATGTCTTTAAAACATGATCATATCTGGACACAGTGGTATGCACATGTAATCCCAGCGCTTGGGGAGCTGAGACAAGATGACCTGAAGTTTAGGGCTAGCCTTGGCTACTTAGCATGTTTCAGGGCAGACTGAAACAATAGCATAATTCTGTTTCAAAAGACAAGATAAAATAAAATACCAAAATATAAAAAAAAATCCCATTTACAAAACTCTGACAAACTTCACATTCCACAGATGCTTAATGTAGACGACAACTAGCTATTTAGGTTCAAGACCTTGGGTCTTGATCAAGACAGGGCAAATGAATAATTTATAGACTTAGAAGGGGTCACAGACATTGAGTGAATCTGTCCAATCTACAGGACATTGAAAAATGTGGACAAGTTTACTTTGGGCCAGGCACATATTTCCTCCAGCAGGCATAGGAACCATGGCTAGCGAAGGACTTGCCTCTCCCCTCTTGGCCCAATCAATTTATGCATCTAAAGATGGAATATGAAGGATGGACACCCCACTCTATTATTCCAGGTGCATACAGATGCCAGGTATGCTTGGACATGGGTGACATGTAGGTGGAGCAATCCATGTAAGCCTGGCTCTGGGCCCATTGTGGGCCCAACTGAAAAGTCCTCACCTCCCTAGACCCAATGACTTTTTGATTAACCTCTGCCTCCTTTCTCAGACCCTATATTAGACTGACTCCAAATCTACTTCCTTGCACAACCTCCATACCCGTGGGAAGGCTGTGCCCCTCACCGGCAACCAACAGCCCCAGCCAGTTGAGAATCCGAGTCCGGGTCCGGGTCTATTCCTTTTTCCTTTCTCCTCCATTTTCCTAAGAGCAAAGGAGACCTGAGGAGTTGTAGTCTACTAGACATTGTGTTTCAAAGTAAGCTGAATTGTTTCAGAAAATGACTATGGGAAAAATACTGATGTTTCACAGGAAGAGAGAGTCCCCACCTTCCTCAACTGGCTTGAGGTAATGCTAAGCAGTATGTGCTGTAACAATCAGTAGAATATAATTGAAGCATGCTGAATTTAAAGTATGACTTGACTTATACTTTTTCTGGATTTACATTTGCTGGAGTAGAAGGTACACCTGTATTCTCTTTCATGCCTTGTGTAAATGGTGGAAGCCAACATGGCTTTCAACCATTTCTAGTAAGCATCCTTTTGTTACAAATCTCTTCAATTAGTCTAAGTATTATACTTGAAGTAAGGATTCTGCTAATAATATACTCAGTACTACTTTTTTGGACTCTAGGGGAAAGCTTGATGGCCCATCAATCACATGCTAATCTTCCTTCTTTTTTTTTTTTTTTTTTTGTGGGTCATGGAGCTTGAACTCTGCCTGGGCCCTGTCACTGAGCTCTTCAGCTCAAGGCTACTACCACTCTACCCCTGGGCCTGGGTGCTGTCCCTGAGCTCTATAGCTCAAGGCTACCACCATACCCTTGAGCCAAGACCCACTTCCCATTTCTAGAGGTTAACTGGAGATGGGAGTCTCAGGTACTTTTGTGCCTGGGCTGGCTTTGAATCTTGACCCTCAGATCTCAGCCTTCTGAGTAGCTATGATTACAGGTGTGAGCCACTGGCACCCCGCCCGGCTTAATCTTCCTTCTTAAAGCCACCCTGAATACCATTTATTGAGTTTTCTTAAGAACTTTAGCCTTCTCCTTTTCACTCAGGGGAAGAGGGTATTTTTAGATTACAGATAGGGTATCACAGAAATGTCCTCTCAGAGGCATGTTCTTAAGCAAGCCAAGGGTAAATGTTTCGGGCAGACTTTGTGTAACTGATGAGTGTGTGTTTGTCTATTTGCGTGGCTGTAAGGGTTACAGAGTCATTGGCCAGTTGATCATCTGACCCAATATCAGCATGCAGGAGGAGGCAGAACTAAGAACAGAACCCCAGGTTAACTTACAACATTTCAATCAAAGCTTGGGGAAAGAGTAAAAGATGGACCATCATTGGAGTGGTCTATGATGGACCAAAGCTTTACACAGTGAAGCTAGGACATGCTGTGTATAAAAATACCACAGGAAGGCTTGTTTTTAAAGAAAACACTCCCTCCCATACAAATCACAAAACCTACAATATAAATTCCACATAGAGGGAGCCATCACACAAAGGCATTTATTCTCAATTATGCATTTAAGGATTCTCAGAAACTTCTCAGATCCTGGGCTATAGTCTGTGCCCATTCTTTAGAAATTTCAAATATTTATATTTCATCATATTCTCTTCTAATGAAGGCATTCTTCAAGGGAATGAGTGCCTGCTTTTAACACTGAAGCCATAATAACTTGCCTTAAGGCTGAGTGACTCATCTCAAAAGCCAGTTTAAGCTAAATTTTACATAATTGATGATACTCTCTCTCCCTGGAGAATATAGAAAGGTTTGAACTGAAGGTAAACCGTATTGTCTCTCATTTGATATTAGGTTTTGAATTCCAGAGGTAGGGACTGGAAGGAGGGGCTGTGGGGTTTGTTTCCCGCTTATGTTTTATTTTAAGCTATAATATATTCAGAGGCTATTTTGAGAATTCAATTATGTCCACTTCAAGGAAATGCAAAACCAATGGAAAACTACAACTGATTTTTTTTTTTAACAAGACAAACCACCATTGTTGGGGAATTACAGCATTTAATTTTTTTTTAAAGCATAACCATCTCAAGAAGGCTGCTTTCTTTGCTAACTTCAACAATAGCCAGCAAGTTGCAATTATGTAGTCAGTTTTCACTAATTCTGATTTGTATAGACATAGGCCTAAAATAAAGACAAAAAAGGTAGCAACACCTCTCTCCTTTCCCACTATCAAACACATACTAAGACACTGTAAGGCAACCTTAGAAAAGGTAGAAAGATTTCAAACTAAGAACATAAGTAAGACCATTTGGCAGCAGATAAAAGAGAATGGCAAAATGATTTCATCTCATTTTATCTGCAATATAAAAGAAAGCATTTAATGAAGCTACGTCCTACCCAAAAGTACTCATATAGTCTTGATATTAAGGCCAGTGTGATTTCAATGTGAAGTTGTTCTAGTCCTATCCTATTCACAAAATACCAGTCCTTGGATTGTTCCAGTGAAGCAAACAGTCTAGTGTATAAAACTCTTAGAATAGTGCCTTATATATAGTAAGCACTCATAAAATCTTAATTACTATTTTATCCAGGACACCAAGGCACACTTCCTGCTTCGGGTCTAGCCTTACCAACACAGTAAAGCCACATGGGAGAGGGTTTTCAGCAGCAGAAGTGTAGGCCTGGAGAAGGTAGCCTGGGTTACTCCCTCCTGGGCTGGTGGCTGGCTGGGGATGGTTAGTGAGGACAGTACTGGC
Organism: Megascapheus bottae; assembly: GCF_031878675.1. NCBI lineage: Eukaryota > Metazoa > Chordata > Mammalia > Rodentia > Geomyidae > Megascapheus > Megascapheus bottae. The sequence continues at coordinate 55,665,293 of NC_143517.1, forward strand.
TGCCTCAGCTACTACTTCCTTGAAGTATTCTTGGATCACTCCAATTCATGCTCTGTTCTTGACTTGAGTTTTTAATCTGCCTTACCAAAAGGAACACTGGCTATTTGTCTGCTATCTTACATAGTTTCAACTTCTTTGGAGAAGGGCTTTAATTTGTTATTTAATTAACTTATTGAATCTTCATTCCTCCCATGACCTCAGGAAGCACTTGGTTTGCAGTTGGAGGGCAGAGCCCTGGAGCACAGGAAGAATAGTTAGCAAAGTCCAACAGATGTATTGTGCCCAGGAGAAACGAGTAGCGCTGAACAATAACTACCAAATGTACCCTTTATCCCTGGTTCTCGCTGGGCAGCTCACAGATTCATAGATACAATTGGAGCAGTATTCCAGGCCTCTGCAGTTCTATGAACAGTCCCCTCCCTTTCTTCTTTAAGGGCCTGCCTTTTGTTTCCTGGGAACAGGAGTGGTCACTGTAGCTCACCTGTGCAGCCAGGCACCTTGCCTAAAACTGACATCACAGAGAACCCAAGATGGTAAACAATGAGAGAAATATATATGCGATTACAAAGTCAGACCTCAGAAAGCCAACTGCTTTTAAGCTGGCAGACTCCTCCTGCTAAGTAAGGAAGGGATTGTTTACAATTGCTGGGGGAAAAAAAATATCATGCAAACAAACAGCCAGCTGCTTTGCTGGGAGATTACTCAACGATTCCTCTCCTGACTCATCAAAGCAGTGCAGGTGGTCATTGCACTGGTCAAGGATGAGTGCGGCACTTCCAGCTCACAGGTGTGAAATGGGAGGAAAAAGGGTGAGAGATGGTGGGTCAGGAAGGGACAAAGGGATGGGAAGCGAGCTAGTTGATTCTAGCAGAGGCTCAATTTCGGGGATAAATTTAGACTATCTCCAAACCTTCCACACTGGAGAGTGAGGAATCATTGGTTCTGCTTCTGTTCTGTCTTTCACTGTGCCACAGTAGGTAAAACTGTACCTCTCTAGAAAGAATATGAACTTTTAGACAGGAATAAAGAACCAGAACATTAGATCACAAGGAATGAGGAGGAAGAGGGAGGAAACTGCTACTCTACCTGCTCTGTTCCTGCAAGACAGTTGGGTTGACAAGTGGCCTTTTAAAAAGCTTTTTCTGTAAACACATTATCTGATTTTCTGTAAGATTTCTTTATTGTGCATCCCAAACTCCTCTGTAGGGGGCCTCAAAGAGTCTATCATAAAGGGTGCCAGGCACGCTTGTCTCTCCTGACAGACCCTGCCATTAAATAATTTGTTTCTCTTCACTGAGACACAAAGAGAGTTTGATGCATTACAGATTATAAACAAAGGAGAGGTTCTGGAGGTCAAGCTGCCAAAATAACTGTGTTTTCTGACAATTTATTACAAAGCTTTATCCAGACATCACTGGTAAATCTCAGTCAGTGGGAACATGGTTCATTTTCAGAACTCTCTTAGAAGTCAATTTAAAGACTTAGAGGGCTGGGTGTGGTGGCTCACGCCTTTAATCCTAGGTACTCAAGAGACTGAGATGTGAAGATCAAGGTGCAAAGCCAGTCTGGGCACAAAAGAACCTGAGACTTATCTCCAATTAACCTCTAGAAAACTGGGAAGTGGGGCTTGGCTCTGGGGTAGGACCAGAGGAGGAGCTGAGGAGCTTAGGGACAGGGCCTAGGCCAAATTCAAGCCCCATGACCCACCAAAGGGGGGAAAAAAAAGACACAAGGGATGGTGATTTTGGCAGTACCAACTCACTGTGGATCCATTTTTGTTACCTTCCTAGTGTTTCAGCCAAATGGCCAGTCTTGGGGAATCAACTATCCAAGTCCAGCGCTTACTGGTTCCAGACCATCTAATTTATTAGTTGATACTTGGTAGGAGGATCTTAGATTCTTCCAGGGACTATCAAGTGTTCAGATGAGACCTAAAGTTCCCATGTTCTTTCTGGAGCTGGCAGGCCCTCCTGGGGAAGGGGCGTAGTAGGCTCTCCGGGCAAGGATCGAAAATGTCCACTGAGTAAACGTGTGCCAAGCTCGGCTATCCCCCAGGCACGGAGACAGCTTGTGGATGCTGTTGTCCCGGCAGCCCCCAGCCCCTTCCACCGCCCGCCAGTCAGCCCAGCCAGGCAGCAGCGCCAGGCGCCCTGGGTTGCCCCTGGTAAGCACTCAAGCCCCCAGCCCACTCTGCCAGGGCGTGGGAAGACCCACGTCCCTGTCTCGTCACCTGGCCTGTGGCTGACGTGTCCCCAGCCCGGTGTCGGAAGGCGTGCAGCCCACTCGCCTGTGCCCAACTGCTGCGTCTCAATAGGGCGCCCCTGCCTAAGTGTGAACGACGATTTCACGCGGTCAGAGGGATGAGATCCTGCTCGGGATGGGATCTGTGTCCAGCTGGAGGCTCTGACCCTGACGGATCACGAGAAGACGAATTCTGCGTCTGCAGGGCTCTGCCCACCTCCGCGGAAATCCATCTGCGCGCCTCCCTCCGGTCCTCCGGCCCGGGGCTCCACCCTCGCCCGGCCCCAGCCCCGTCGGCCCTCGTTCACCTGCCCTGCCCGGGGCGGGAGGTGCCCAGACCCAGCTGGGCGGGCAGGGGTGGGTGCCCTCACCTGCTGAGATCGTTCACGAAGCCGCCACCGCCGCCGCCGCTCTTCTCGTCCAGGAAGCGCTTCCAGCCGTCCGCGGTCTTCACCCAGCTTTGCCCCGGGGACCGCCAGTCCTGTCCGAGGAAGGGCATGGCGCCGGGCGCGGAGCTGAGCGGGCTGGGTGGACGGGCAGCCGGGCGGATGCTCTGGGGGCCGGGTCCGCGGAGGGAGCCGGGCGCGGAGGGAGCCGGCGCGCTGGGCGCCAGAGGCTGGGGCGCAGGTGCCCTCGGGGGATGGAGCAGAGCGCGGACGCCGGGGGCCGGGGGTGGCGGCGGGCGGGTGGGCGCGGGGTGCTCGCCGGGCTCCGGAAAGTGCAGCCCCGCGGTGCCCGGCCGGGTATTTATCCCCGCGGCCGCCGGCGAGGCTCTTTGTTGCCGGAAGAGCCTCGCTCTGAGCCCGCCTCCTCCCGAGGCCACGTGGCTTTGTTTACTGGCCCAGCTCGGTTTCCCCAGCGCCCCGGGCTCCCCCTCCTCTCCCACGTTGCACAACCTTGCGGCCCGGCCGGGTCTCCCACCGCCCCTCAGTCTCTTGGCACCTCTGTATCTCCTCTGCGCCCCCTTGACGCCCCCTCTGCGTCCCCAGAGCGCAGCTGCCTCTGCTCAGACAGCTAGTCTGCAGAGCTGTGCCGGCCTTCCTGGGGCTTTGGGGTGGTACCCCAGGGGGTCCTTGCCGGTCTAGATCACCTCGTGGCAGATGGGGTAGGGGCAAACCAGTCCCGCCATCCCCTGAACCAGGATCATCAGGTTTGCAGGCCTCTCCACCTCCCCCAGGGCCAGGGTAGGGGGTGCATTCTCCTGATCTCTCGGGCGGCAGAGTTAGAAGTGTGTGTGTGTGGGGTCCGAACTCAGAACCTAGCTGCTGTCTCTTAGCTTTTTGGCCCAAGGCTGGTACTCTACCACTTGAACCAAACCTCGATTTCTGGCTTTTTGGTGGTAAATTGGGGATAAGAGTCTGAGAGACTTTCTTGCTCACCTAGCTTTGAACCACACCATTTAGATCTCAGCCTCCTCAGTATTACAGGCATAAGCTACCAATGCCTGAATTTACTTTTCTTTCAATAAAACTCTCTCCCTGCAGAATGAAGCTCCAGAAAAATTGGTCCTCTCAGCCCAGAGTTGGCCTTCAGCATTTCTTGTGTGACTAAATGAACCGAGGTAGGGCAGCGTGGTATCAAGGTGGCATCAAAATGGCTCAAGGCCTTTCCTCACATGTTGTTAGGATGGTTACAGCCCGACCCCTTGGGTAAAACTGGGTGGCACAATTAATTCACTAGTTAGTGCTCAAAAACTTAGTTTCTAGCTGAAGTCTTCACACTCCCATCCCTGCAGCTACCAGCAGCTTCTCTTCTATGTTGGGTTAGGATCTTGAAGGGGATAGGAACCCGTGTCCCCTTTGTGGCAAGGAGGAAGATGTTTTTAATAAAGTCTGTTTTCAAGTAGCCAGGGTTTTCTGATTTAGGTTTCCCATCATAAATTATTACTGTAACAATAGTAAAAAACAAAAAAAAAAAAGCTTGTAGAAACAAGGCAGAAGATACCAAACAAATATTCTGCCCTGCAATCATTGTAATAGAGAAGTCAATATTGGTTCTTCTGGATTTGGTTGGAGTGAATTGATATCGACAAGGAAGCACAATTAAGGGACGTGGTTATTGAAAATGAATATGCTTAGTTATGAGCCAGGAAGTTACTTCCCTGAAGAAACCGCAGAGGGCCCACAGAAGATTTGATTTCTAATTCTGCTAAAACAGCATATGGCTTACTCTAACTTCCATGAATAATACCACGCAGTAATACACCTATTTACTCAGCTGTCAAGAACAAATGGTGCCAACTACACCTACCTTTTCAGAAGAGTATTTAGAAAGTATGATAGATTATATTACCAGTACTGATCCTCTGATCCTACCTTTTTCTTTCCTTTCCTTTTTTTTTTTGTGTGTGGTTATGGGACTTGAACTTGGTCTAAGCTCTGTCTCTGAGCTCTTCAGCTCAAGGCTACCACCCTACCCTTGAGCTAAGCCCCACTTCCGTTTTCTAGAGGTTAATTGGAGATAAGAGTCTCAGGTCCTTTTGTGCCCTGGCTGGCTTTGAGCTTTGATCCTCAGATCTCAGCCTCCTGAATAGCTAGGATTACAGGCTGAGCTACTGCCTGGCTGATCCTTTTTCTGTGGTGTTGTTATTTGCATCCATACCCCTATCATTTTCTCCATGGTGGGTCAGGTGTACTTTTCTAACTTTTCACCATGTGACTTGCTTTGGCCAATGGGATGCCAGTGCATAGATGTGTCTAGACTATGACATCAGTACTTATGCCACTGGTTTGATCTCTTGTGTTTCTAACAGTTCTGGGAACTAGCCATAACTCTGAGTTGCTTGAATCCTAGGATTTGGCACATGGAACAGGCTCTTCAGTTGTCCCACAAATGTCTGAGGAAGAAGTGAATGCTTCCGGTTGACTGTTGCTGATGTTATTTGGATCGTTTTGTGATACGGTGTCATTGTATCAGGAGTTGGCTGCACAGGGTTGAGTAATTGGAGCTTGATGAAAGTTTTTTTAATTTCTAAAATCCAAATGTAAGGAAGAAGTAATATCTTTCTTGGTCCTTGTGTTTTTGTCTCAGAACTACTCTTGGGAGGCTTCAGTGCTAGTCTTGAGTCCTTCAACTCTCTCTGCCTTAATACAAGTTGTGGCTATTGTATTTTAGACTTCTAGAGTATGACCTACTGCTTTAGATTTCCTCCACATATATGAGTTCACCCTTTTTCAAGCATATGATCTCACCTAGGAAGCTTTGTAGTGCTGTCCCCCTCAAGGTAAAGTATGTGCTGGGTCAGTTAGTTTCACAGCAGAGGTTGGCTTAACTTTGCAAAGACCTTGATGGGAACCTTTTCAAATAAATGAGAGTTGTTAGCTTGAGCTGGAAGGCTATCAGTTCCATGTTTTCCCCGATTGAATTAGACTGGGGACATTGGAATGTTGGGAACCTCAGTCCTTCCCCTACAGCTCCATTCTTCTTTTTTTCCCCCCGCCTAGTCCTGGGGCTTGGACTCAGGGCCTGAGCACTAGCCTTGGGCTTTTTCAAGCCTAGAGGTCTACCACTGGAGCCACAGCACCACTTCCTTTTTTTTTTTCCTATGTATGTGGTACTGAGGAATCAAACCTGGGTGTGCATGCTTAGACAAGCACTCCACCACTAGGCCAAACTCCTGGCCAGTACAGCTCCATTTTTGAGGCAATGTGGTCAAAAGGTGTCATCTTAGAAAAACTAGGTGACTGGCCAGTGATGGAATGTGCTATGCTAAAGACTATGCCAAGTGCTTTGCAAACATCATCCTGTTTAATACTCACAAACGAGTTCACAGAGAGGAAATATAGGCTTAGAAGAATTAAGTGGCTTGCCTGAGATCACCTAGCGTGTATGAAGCAGAACTCAAACAGAAACCCAGTTCTGCCTCTGGCATAGACTTGAGCCTTATTTATTGGGATCAGATTATGGTTCCTCACTTAAAAACCTATGTGAGTGGGATGGGAGTTTGGCCTAGTGGTAGAGTGCTTGCCTAGCACGCATGAAGACCTGGGTTTGATTCTTTGGTACCACATACATAGAAAAAACCAGATATGGTGCTGTGCCTCAAGTGGTAGAGCGCTAGCCTTAAGAAAGCCCAAGGACGGTGCTCAGGCAGGCCTTGAGTTCAAGCCCCAGGAATGGCAAAAAAAAAAAAAATTTAAGATTTGGGCATGGAGTGTGGCCTAGTGGCAGAGTGCTTGCCTAGCATGCATGAAGCCCTGGGTTCATTTCCTCAGTACCACATAGATACATAAAAGCCAGAAGTGGTACTGTGGCTCAAGTGGTAGAATGCTAGCCTTGAGAAAGCACAAGGACAGTGCCCAGGCCCTGAGTTCAAGCCCCTGGACCAGCCCCCCCCCCCAAAAAAAGCAAAGACAAAAACACAAGACGTTATCCTCATTTGGAAAATAATAATCATGTTGACCTATTTCAGAGAATATTGTGATGGTTTTCAATTAAGAGAATATATGTAAAGTGCTGAAAACAATGGTACCATCAGCAGTAGTTTTGTGTGTGTGTGTGTGTGTGTGTGTGTATGGGTCATGGGGCTTGAACTCAAGGCCAAGCTCCTGAGTAGCTAGGATTATAGGCATGAGCTACCACGCCTGGACTTAGACTACATTTTCAAAGGCACGCATGGCATGCATTTAGACTATTTTCTCCTAGGCCTTTTCTTTTCTTTAAATTTTTAAAAATCTTTATGTAGTGTAGCAAGGGGTTTCCTTTCAGCACGACAGTTTGTGGGTACAGTGCATCCTGATCAGTATCACCCTTTCATCCTTTTCCCCCATCCCTCCTAGGACTTTTTAACACTGTGGAAAAGGCTGTGAATAACTTGTTGTGTGAAGTGCTTGTTTCCTTTAAACCGGAATAACTTTGTTTATGGCTTTGGCTAGGGGACTCATTTTCACTGAAATGCAATTGTATTTTGTGTTTCCATAGCTGTTCCTTCTGAAAGGGATGCGTGCGTGCGTGCGTGTGTGCGTGCGTGGGTGTGTGTGTGTGTGCGTGCGTGCGTGCGTGTGTGTGTGTGTGTGTGTGTGTGTGTGAAGTATTTAGCAGTAGTCATAAGTTAAAAATAACTTTTGCTAGTCAGGTGGGGCAGAAGCAGGAGTCAACTGTATCTGTTCCGCAGGGGTGACTTTTTATAGGGGAGGAGCAGGAGAAAATCAAGGTGTTAAATTCAACCAGCCAGGGCTGTGGCCAAAATGTAGGTTTAATGCCACAACATGTTGCATTTGACCTTATACCTCATGGTCTAGGGTGTGGCATTGTAGGAACAGTGTGAAATACGTCTTTGAGGTGTGTTTGTGCACAACTGGCCAGCTGTGAGTTATTTTTGGGTTTCTGGCTGCACAAGTCCCGCCAACATGTCACTGAAAATATGCTCATTACTTTAATGAGAATCATTTGGCATTTCAAAGTGTGTGTGTGTGTGTGTGTGTGTGTGTGTGTGTGTGTACACATACACAGAGGAGGAGGGTATTTTTGATAGAGGCAAGGGCATTTTGCTGTAATCTTCCTTTTTTCACAGGCCAGTCACTCAGTTCTAATAAATCTTTAAAATATTTTTTATATATTTTAAAAATAGCTAGTTGAGCAAAGGAGGTTCACATCAGTGATAAGGCTAATACATCCCGATCAGTGCCATCCTTTCTTTTTTTCTCTCTCTATGAGGACTCTGAGGCCTCTCTCTCTCTCTCTCTCTCTGCCTCTCTCTCTGTCTCTCTCTCTCTCTCTCTCTCTCTCTGCCTCTCTCTCTGTCTCTCTCTCTCTCTTTCTCTCTCTCTCTCTGCCTTTCCCTCTCCCTCCCTCCCTCTCTCTCTCTTTTTCATCTTGTGGCTTGAACTCAGGGCCTGAACACTGTCCTTGAGCTTTTCCTCAAGGCTAGAGCTCTACCACTAGAGCCCTAGAGCCTCAGGACCACTTCTGGCTTTTTCTATGTATATGGTAACGAGGACTCGAACCCAGGTCTTCATGCATGCTAGGCAAGCACTTTTCCCACCAGGCCAAACTCCTGGCCACAGGTGCCTATAGTCTTTACCAGACTATCCGATGAAGAGTAGACCTGCTAACTTGTTATACATATTTACAAATTCTTGTCATGTAGGTGTGTTCTGACTGGTTGACCCTAGGGATTGTGGAAGGCTTTAGTGAGTCTTTTGAAGTGTATTTCCTTGTATGAGTCAGCTGCCAAGTGGTCAAGTCTTGTTTGGTGTTCAGTCTTCATATTTACATAAACAGGGTTACCAAGATGATCGTATAAATTTTGACCCTGATGAAAGATGATTATTAGCAATGGTGAGGTTTTCTTTTCTCTCTCTCCCTTCCTCCCCTCCCCCAGTCTTCCTTTTCTTTTCTTTCTATCTTTCTCTCTTTTTTCTTTCCCTCTCACTTTCTCTTTTCTCTCTTTCCCTCCCTCCCTTCCTTCCTTCCTCACTTCTTTCCTCCTTGCCTCCCTCCTTCCTCACTTCCTCCTTGCAACCCTCCCTTCTTTGCTTCCTTCCTCCACCCCTCCTCTTTCTGTTGATTGTAGGGCTTGAACTCAGGGATTGGGAGCTGTTGAGCTCTTTTGATAGAGGTTAGCACTCTACCATTTTGAGCCACTGAACCATTTCCAGTTTTCTCATGGATTTTCCTGCCTGGGCTGCCTTTGAACTTTGATCCTCAGATCTTAGCCTCCTGGCTAAGAATAAACCACCAGTGCCTGGATAATAGTAAAATTTCCATTAGGAAACAAAAGAACTCAATTCTGTTTTCCCTGGATGTCTTGTATATTTTTTTCTTTGTCTATCATGGCACTTGAACTCTGGGCCTGGGCTCTGTCCCTGAGCTCTTTAGCTCAAGGCTAGCGCTCTACCCTTTAAGTCACAGGACCACTTCCAGTTTTCTGGTGGTTAATTGGAGATAAGAGTCTCATGATGGACTTTAAGCTGCCCAGTGCAGTGGCTCTCGTCTGTAATCCTGGCTACTCAGGAGGCTGAGATCTGAGGATCAAGGTTCAAAGCCAGCCCGGGCAGAAAAGGACCTGAGACTCTTATCTCCAATTAACCTCTAGAAAACTGGGAAGTGGGCTTGGCTCAAGGATAGGGTGGTAGCCTTGAGCTGAAGAGCTCAGGGACAGTGCCCAGGCCAGAGATCAAGCCCTATGACCCATTAAAAAAAAAAGTCTCACGGACTTTAGTGCCGAGGCTGGCTTTGAATCATGATCCTCAGATCTGAGCCTCCTGAGTCTTGTATATTTCTTAATTATTATAAAGGTCATATATAAAGGGGTTACTGTTGCATAAGTCAAATAAAGAATATATTTTGTTTTGGAAAATGTCATCCCTTCCCTTGCTCTCTCCCAGGTCTTGTATTTTTTTGTCTGTTCTACCTGTCAGTAGCCCCACTCCCCGTCCCCTACCCCTAAAGTCTTAATTTGTAGAAGCATTGTGCTCCTGCCAAATCTCTGGTACACTGATTTTTTTTTTCTGCCAGTATTGGGGCTTGAACTCAGGGAATGGGTGCTGACCCTTAGCGGTTTTTTTTTTGTTTTTTTTTGTTTTTTTGCCTAAGGCTGGTGTCCTACAATTTTAGCTACAGCTTTACTTGTAACTTTTTGCTAGTTAACTGGAAATAAGGGTCTCATGGCCTTTCTTGCCTAGGCTGGCTTGAAACTGTAATCCTTAGAACTTGGCGTCCTGAATAGCTAGGATTACAAGCATGAGCCATTTGTAGCTGTCTTCCCTAGCAAAGTAGAGATCTCAGTATAGTTGGAATTGGTTCTCAAGATTGTAACCCAACAATGGTAGCCTATGGATTGCAAAGCATTTTACTGCTTCTCCCAGATTCATTACAAAATAGAAAGAAAATGACCTATGCTTTCTTTCAGGAAGAGGCAAATGATTTAGAAAGCACTGCAGAATGCTCATCTTCTTTTCTAGCCTGAGAAAGTCAGTCCCTTAAGGGAGGTACTATTTTCAGCTAGCCTTTTTTTTTAAACTATAGATAGTAATTTAATCTTTTAAACATCTGCTTTGTTAAAAATGGAATTCCATAAAATCCCTTTGCTAACTCCAAATGTGTACTAATTGATGAGATGGTAGGCAATAGATTTTTCCCTTTCTCTGTCAACTACACAAAAAGAGTGTTTATCCATCTAGGACTCTCCTAGCAGAGCATTACAAGAGCACAAAACCTAGATACATAAGGCCATATAGGATGAGGCTAAATGAAAGGATCTCCAGGATATGAAACAAGAGCTTTATCTTGTGATTGTTGTTCTTAGTGTACTATGTTATTTTGTCTTCTCTTTTGTTGCCCTTTGGTTAATCTCATTTTATTACAATATCTGATTTTTATTACCTGTCATATTGTATATGAAAGGGAAGGGGGGAAAACAAGATGAATGGGAGGGGGTCGGGGAGGGACAAAAATATGAGACGGGGTATCAATGAGTGAGAAGTAATACATCTACTATCTGGCAAATATAGCTGTAACCCCTCTATACATTACAATAAAAAAGAGTGTTTATCTTAAGTTCTGTTTTTGATCTTTTTTTTCCTTGTAGTAAAACTTATTACATAATCTCATTCATTCATTGTCACAACTGGGGTATTTCACATACTTGCTGTGTTCCTGGTTCTGGGAATGTTCTAAAGAAGATTTGGGAGACCTGAAGGAAGATTTTAGGCCTTAAGAAGAGTGATAGAAACATGTAAACCTACATTCATGTGGCATGTGCAGTGAGGGAGGGGGGATATTATTAGACACTCCTAAGGACAAAACACCTGCTCAAGCTTGGTATAGTAAGAGGTGCTTCAAGGACTCATTTTAATTAATAGTTAATCAACCAATCTATCTACTTTTGGTAGTATTGTTTTTTTGTTGTTGTTCTATTTTTGTCAGTCATGGGGCTTAGACTCTGGGTCTGGGCACTGTCCCTGAGCTCTTTAGCTGAAGGCTACCGCCCTACCCCCAGGGCCCGGGCATTGTCCCTGAGCTCTTCAACCCAAAGCTACTGCCCTATCCCTTGAGCTACAGCACCACTTCTGGTTTCTAGTGGTTAATCAGAGATAAGAGTCTCTTAGACTTTAGTGTCTGGGCTGGCTTTGAACCTCAATCCTCAGATCTCAGCCTCCTGAGTAGCTAGGATTACACTGTTCCTGGCCAGTATTGGGGTTTTGAACACAGGGTCTCCGGTTTGCTAGGCAGATACTCCACTGCTTGAGCCACACCCCAGCCCATTTTTGGTTTGTTTTGGATAGTGTTTTTCCCTGAGCCTTGCTTTAGATTGTGAATTGTCTACCTATTGTCTCCTGTGTGGCTGAGATGACTAAGTGTGAACCCCCATGCCTACCTTCTTTGTTGATATGGGGTCTCACTAACTTTGTAGCCTAGGCTAGCCTTGAAATGTAATCTTTTTGATCTCTGCCCCCTGTGTAACTGCGATTAGAGAGTCATTGTGTCCATACTCAGACTTGCTGTTGAGTTATATATCTAGAAGTCTGAGTAGATATATACCCTACCAGGTAAGTGGGGGTAAAAGTGAGGATTGTAGGTAGAGGAGACATGACCTGGAGGACAGGAAGAACATGAGTGTGGTGAAGAAGAGAAGGTGAGACAGGGAAGGAGGAGAGCGGGTGGGGAAGCAGACAGAGGGCACAACGCAGAGGGCTCTGTAGGATTAAGAGAAGAGTTTGGGCTTTCTCCAAAGGGATGGGGCTCTCAAAAGGCTGCCTGGAGGAATAAGCAATGGGTGGGTAGTGCAGTGTGTAGAACACTCTTCACTTGGTGGGATGGATAGAACTACCTGGTAGCGGGCAAAAGACAAATTAGGAGAGTGGTGCCGTTCTCGGAATTGGGTGGTGGGCACTACAGGCGGGTCTGAAGACCCTGGGGGACAGTGCAGGGTGCGAGGGTTGGCTGTATACAAGAGTGAGGAGAAGAGAGCATCACGGAGGACATTACAGATTCCAGGTTAGATGAAGGAAGAAATCAATGGTTGGAAATTTGGATTGAGGACCAGACTCTCATTGTTCTAAAGGAGCCCTCACTCCCGCTGGCTTTTGTGCCAGGAACAGAACGAATGCTGTGCTTCCCATGCTTCAGGAAGCTTGGCTGGGTGGGAAGGATTGGTCGTCACTGCCCAGACCTGCCCAGGGGAAGAGCCAGGCGCTGCACTTGGAACAGCTTTCAGAGGGGTCTTTTCTTCTTGTTCCCAGACACTTTAGCCATCTTCAATAAGGCAGATTTTCCCTGCCAGCAACTCCTCTGACATGCGATACTGTACATATGCCATTTGTAAACTAATTAAAAATGTCATTGATACATACTTGGCACTATTTCTCACAATTTGTAACACAATTACTTTAAACAAATAATCAAAGAATAACATCCCGTAAATGAGTTGGGGCTGTAGCCTAGTGATAGAGTGCTCACTTAGCATGCAAGAGGCCCTGGGTTTGATTCCTCTGTACTATACATACAGAAATGGCCAGAAGTGGTGCTGTGGCTCAAGTGACAGAGCACTAGCCTTGAACAAAAAGTGTCTAAGGTCAGTGAACTCAGGGCCCAGAGTTCAAGCCACTCCCTCTCTCCAAAAATGTTGAAAAAAAAATAAATGAGTCAACTAGTACATGAGCATGGGTAAAGATAAGTCTTCTGAGCCAGGTGTGGTGGCTCGTGCCTGTAATCCTAGCTACTCAGGAGGCTGAGATCTGAGGATCAACGTTCAAAGCCAGTCCTGGCACAAAGGACCTGAGACTCTTATTTCCAGTTAACCTCTAGAAAACCAGGAAGTGGGGCTCAAGGATAGGGTGGTAGCTTGAGCTGAAGAGCTCAGGGGCAATGCCCAGGCCCAGGGGTAGGGCAGTGTCCAGGTGGAGTTCAATCCCGTGACACGCCCCCCCCCAAAAAAAGATGTTTTCTATTTTTCTTTTACTATCTAGTTAGGACCCTTTTGTGCAAGTCCCTGATGTATCTTCAAGACTCTTATATTAAAGTAGAGATTGTGGCTAAGTGGTAGAATATCAGCTTTGGGGAAAAAAGTGAAGGGACAGGGTCCAGGCCCTGAGTTCAAGCCCCAGGATGGGCACAAACCCAAAACAAAGCAGAATATCAGGAAGTCAACAAGAGTGAAGAGGATGGCAGAGCAGATGAGCGCTGTTCTTGATGAATCTGACATCCACCTCTCTTCTTCTTTTGGCAGCAGGACGCATTTTGCTTGATAAACTTCTTCAAGACAGTTGGAGCATGTGTCTTTGGTGGGCCAGTGGTGCAGGTCAAACAATTCTTCAGGGGTCAGTGTTGGCCCTGACTCTTCCAGATGGCACTGTCTTCTGGAGCAAGCACAGAGGGTTCCTCTCAGCAAATGGCACCCGAGGGACTGAGGATGGAGGGCTACTTCCTCAGGTCATCCCAGTGCCTCACAAGACACATACTGTGTTTGTGGGACTGGGATTCTGTCTGTCCACAGTGATTTAGTTCAATGCTCTCATGCAGTGTCATTTTGTGTGATGGCAAAAAAGTGCCTTTGTCAAGCTGTTATCTGGACCTAGCATGTAATTCTGGGACTAATCTCTTCTTGGATCAGTAATGTCATCGTGATAGATGGTTGTAAATATGATCAATCAATCAACCAATCATCTGTCTGTCATCTAGTGATAAGGCCCAGATATCATCTTACCTAGATATGGTGGTGAAATGATACTGGCTTCTGTAGTAGCTTTTCTCGAGAGTCTAGAGGGTTCTGAGCACATAGCTGACCAGTCATCGCTTTTGCATATCGCGAGATGTGCCAGGCATAAGACTCAAATCAGGCCAGCCAAAGCAGATTGCTGATGAGATTAGACATTTCCAAAGAACAGCAATGAGTTGCTGCATGGGTGGCATAGAACTTTACAGCTGAATTCCTCAGACATGGGCAGTTTCAGGGGACGAGCACGTTTCTGTAGCACTGACCAGCTCCCTGGAAGCCTTCCAGCCAGTTCTTGGCCTTCTAATCTTTAAGATGAGCAGCTTGAATGATTTTTTTTGGTGGGTCATGGGGCTTGAACTCGTCCTGGGTGCTGTCCTCAAGCTCTTCAGCTCAAGGTTACTGCCCTACCCCTGGGCCTGGGCATTGTCCCTGAGCTCTTTAGCTCAAGACTACCACTCTACCCTTGAGCTAAGCCCCACTTCCCATTTTCTAGAGGTTAACTAGAGATAAGAGTCTCAGGTCCTTTTGTGCTCAGGCTGATTTTGAACCTTGATCCTCAGATCTCAGCCTAGGATTACAGGTGTGAGCCCCGCGCCTGCCCAGCTGGATGATTTTTTTTTTTTAAGGATTGCCAACCCATAAAGTCTATGCATCTGTACCAGCCCAATCTTGCAGCCTCTCCTTTTCCCCTGTTTCATTAAAAAAGAAAGGAAAATAGAAAAGAATGAGTCTGTAGACCAAGACGTGAACAAACTTGGGCTGATGTGATGCCTTGATGAAGTTTTTACCTGAATAAAAGTGAGGACTATTTAAATATCTATCTGCTTTGTAAAGTTTATGTGAGAAGAGGGCTGGAACTCTAGGCAAGAAAGGGTATTTGCTGTACTTGGGATATTAGGCACAGAACCTTCAATAATCAGGGGACAGAGGCCACTTTTAGGGCTGAGATTCCTTGAGGAGAAACTTGGATGCAAAGATTTTCGAAGTCCAGGCTCTCCAGAAGAGAAAAGGACTTAGCCTGAGATTCGGGACTTCTGGTTCCTAGAGTAATAGGTGTTAGTTATTAAGGACACAATGTCATCTTCCTTTTTAGGGTCACACCCCTTCTTTCCTTCTGGGGAAATGGGTAGAAGTGAGTATACCTGAGCCCAGGACTTCCAGAGAAAAATTCTCATGAGGAGGAAAACGTGGTGTTGGGCAGAATTAAAAAAATGAATACCAGTAACAGATGGAAAGCTAGGGCTTTCCAAATGGAATATGTTACACTTATTTTTATATGCTCTGACAAAATGCCCAGTTCTCTGAAGCTTTTGGTGCAGCAAAAGCCTTATGTTGCTTTCCATCTACTGCCCATTCTTCAGAAGTCAGGTGTCAAGGCGTGACAGGTCATCATGTACTCAGTGGGCCTGTTGATGCCCTCCCTGGTCCTACATCTTGTTTTTAAAGCAAACCATGCCAGAACACAGTGCCCTTTTCTACGTCCACAGAATTGATCGCTTGAAAGTACAAAAACAAACTGGGTGCTAGTGACTCATGGCTGTGATCCTAACTATTCAGGAGGCTAAGATCTGAGGAATGTGGTTCAAAGCCAGCCTGGGAAAAAAATCAGGAGACACTTATCTTCAAGTAGTCATCTAAATAGCTGGAAGTGGCACCATGGCTCAAGTTGTAGAGCAAGAGCCTTGAGCTAAGAAGCTCAGGAAAGTCGGGTGCCAGTGGCTCGCGCCTGTAATCCTAGCTACTCAAGACGCTGAGATCTGAGGATCGTGGTTCATGGTTCAAAGCCAGGCTGGGCATGAAAGTCTGTGAGACTCTTATCTCCAATTAACCACCAGAAAACTGGAAGTGGCACTGTGGCTCAAGTGGTAGAGGAATAGCCTTGAGCTGAAGAGCTCAGGGATAGTACCTAGGCTCAGAGTTCAAGTCCCACAACAGATAAAAAAAAAAAAAGCTCAGGAACATCACCCAGGCCCTGAGTTTAAGCCTCTGGACATATAACACACACACACACACACACACACACACACACACACACACACACACACACACAAAGCAAAAATCCTCAAGAAGGGTATACCCTCTGTTCCAATGGAGGAATGCATTGAGAAACACAGGGCTTTCCCTTGGTCCATGTCCCATAACCTCTCAGGTATGGACTCCAGTGTCATTTCCTCCTTGTCCCCTCAGGGGCTGTTCCTGTCATCCATTTGGCACAATGGGAACAGATATCTGCCATGAGTGAGGTCTCATCTTTCACTGAGTGAAGCAGTCTTTGATTAGATCAGTGTGAAAGTGCACCCACTCTTCTAGGCCTTGGGGCACGTGGATAATTAAGCCACACAATTATCCAAACCACGAAGGAGATGCCAACTTTCCTATACTTATGCCAAGTGACCTCAGGTTTGCCAGGCTCTGAATGCAGGAAGGACATTCCAGAACGCAGAGCCCTCACTATTATCTTGGATATTTGAGCTGGAAGGACCTTAAAGAGAATCTAATTCTAAACCTCCCACTTTTCAGAGGAGGAAATTAGGGCCTAGAGAGGTAGAAGGCCTGCTAAGGATCCCTTGGCTTCATATGTAGGACCAAGGCAGAACTTTGATTCCTCGTTTCTAAAATTGAGGGGTTAAAAATAATGAAATCTTATGCTGGTGGGGATGTGAGCAGAAAGAAACCCTCTTCACAGTTGGTGGGAATGTAAAATATATAATCCTTCTGGACTGCAGTTTGGAGATACCGCAGAAAACAAGGCACAGAACTTCCCTATGATTTAGCCATACCATTCTTGATCATCTACCCAGAACATTACAGGTTGGGGTATGGTAAAGACAAGTGCACATCCATGTTCACTGCTGTGCTATTTAAACAGCCCAGATGCCCTACAATAGATGAGTGGATTGAGAAAATGTGGTGCCGAGACACGATGGAATTTTGCTCTTCCATTAGAACTTGTAATAGAATGTTGTTTGCAGGGAAATGGACGGACCTGGAACAAATTCTGTGAGGTGAGGTAGGCCAAGCTTAGAGAGACAAATGGCACATGTTTTCTCTCATATGTGGAAGCTAGGTCTAAAATACAACCGGCATGACAATGCCCGTAGGGCTCTGCATAGGGGCTTGAACTCAGCCTGAGCACTCCTGTCCCTGAGCTCTTTTGCTTAATTCTAGTTCTCTACCGCTTTGAGCTATAGCTCTACTCCTGGCTTCTGGGACATTCTTTTGGAGATAACGGTCTTACAGAATTTCCTGCCTGGGCTGGCTTTGAACCACAGTCTTCAGATCTCAACCTCCTGAGTAGCTAGGATTATAGGCCCAAGCCACCGGCATTGGCTCTATTGTTTTTTTTTTTTTTAATTTTTTACTTTTTTTTTTTTTTTTTGCCAATTGTGGGGCTTGAACTCAGGGCCTGAGCACTGTCCTTGGACTTTTCTCAAAGCTAGAGCTCTACCACTTGAGCCACAGCACCACTTCCGGCTTTTTTCTTTGTATGTGGTACCGAGGCATCGAACCCAGGTCTTTGTGCATATTAGGCAAGCACTCTACCACTAGGCCAAACTCCCGGCTTAAATTTTTACTTTTACTATTCAATTAATATTAATATGAAACAACCTTTGTGTTAGATGTTCTGAGCTAAGTCTTTTAGCAGATATCAATGTTTGGAGCTCATTTCAGGTAGCCTAAACAATGATGTTTAGTAGTTTCCATGTATTAAATATATATTCATATATTTCATTGTAATTAATAGAAAGGTTACATTATATTTACCAGATAGAAGGTGCATTACTTCACAAACATTGATACCACTTCTCATGTCTTGGTCCCCATTACCCTCCCCCCATCCTCACCCCTCATTTTGTTTTTCCCCCTTCCCTATCTGATTTCAAATAACCAAATAAGCATATATACAATATATCAGAAAACAAGGTAAAATACTGTAATAATATGAGATAACCAAGGGACAGCAAAAGAGATGAGGGATAACAGTACATTTAGGACTACAATCACTAATATGGCTTTTGTTTCTATATCCTAGAGGTCCTTTCATTTAGTGTCATATTATATATGGCCTTATGTATCTAGGTTTTGCTCTATTGTAAATCTCTGCTAGGAGAGCCCAAGGTTTCTACTGATTATGACAAATGAGGGAAACCATTGAGCCTATGTTCCTTTGAGTCTGGCTTATTTCACTTAATATGATTTTTTCTAAGTCTTTCCATTTACTAACAAATGGGTCGATGTCGTTTTTTCTGACAGCAGCATAGAATTCCATTGTGTACAAATACCACATCTTGTTGATCCACTCATCAAGTAAGGGACATCTAGGTTGGTTCCATATCTTTGCTATGGTAAATAGTGATTAAATATATTTTGGATGTGAACAGTTCAATTCAGGTTATGTTTATGAAGAAAGCTGAAGAATATAACTGAAGCCTGTGGACTTTCAAGTCACAATCCTGGGCTCAAGAACAGATTTGTGTGACCTTGGGCTAGTGACTCACACCTCAGTTTTGTTATCTGTGAAATGGGTT
Source organism: Megascapheus bottae (assembly GCF_031878675.1). Lineage (NCBI taxonomy): Eukaryota > Metazoa > Chordata > Mammalia > Rodentia > Geomyidae > Megascapheus > Megascapheus bottae. Next base: position 55,683,722 of record NC_143517.1, read on the forward strand.
GATAAGAGGGAGGCCTCAATTAGATAATGTGTGTTGGCTACTTGGTGCAGTGACTGGCACCTTACATGCTCCTAGCAGTGGCTGTCTGTCAGTCAATCAATGATTATCACTGGAGAGCTTTTGCTTCTAAAGCACCCCCCGTCCCCCCATCAGCTCCTGACTTCCATGTTCTTTCTCCTTTGCTCTGAAGTCAAGCGCAGAATTTGGGGTACCTGTGAACTTACCCTTCTCTTTGTTGTCCATGTGCATTCAGAGACCTAATTATCAAGGAGCCTGTGGGACCTTAGGTCCACCTTCATTGTGAGAGAGGCAATGGAGGACAATGCTTAACACTCTAAGACCATTAAGACAAGCTGTGTTTTGGGAGATCCAGGACGGAGAATGTTCTGCCAGAGGTAGAGGCAACTGCTGAGGAAAAAAGCAAAACAAATCTGTCTACATGCATCAGGGAGTATGTGTTTCTTGGGGATAAATAAAAAAGAAGCCATCTCCCTATCCATATTAAAGTAATCACTAGTCATCAAGTCTTCTGTGAACAGCCACTTCTGAATAACTTGGGCTTAGAAGATATGAGTTCAAGTCCCGAGTAGAATGGTATTAGGTACATCACATAATGATACGAAGAATGCTGAATACTTGGTTATAGATGTATGACATTTATTGGGAGGAACATGTGCTAATAAGAACCTGCTTCCCAGGGGTTGGCAAAGGCACGGTGGCTCTAGAGGATGTTTCTATTCAGCGTTCTGGAGAAAAATGGGAGAAGGAGGCAGGAGGAGGAAGAGGGCCTATTTGGTGACCTTCCTTCCTTCCTTCCTTCCTTCCTTCCTTCCTTCCTTCCTTCCTTCCTTCCTTCTTGTTTGTTTCTTTCATTTCACACACTGAGCAAGGGTGTTTAAATGTCAGGAGACTTTCTCCATGGTGACAAAGACTAGTACTATCTGATTACCACTGGGCTCAGAGCTGATGATTCTAAAATAAAGGAAGGGTATCAGAGTTCTTGCCCAGGTACCACAGATGACATGATTGACCTGGTTTGGGTCACATTCTTGTTTCCTCCAGCAATTGCTCCACCCAGGAGAATAGATGGATCACCAGGTGACATGTCTTTCTGCTCTTCTTTCACAGTGGTAGAATTTTTTTGCCATGGTTATCTATGGTAGGCAGAATAATTCCATAGATGTTCAAAATTCTGTTTCAATAATGTATAGATATGTGAAGTTGAAAGTGAGGGGGAATTAAGGACAGACTGAGTAAGGGTGTTACTCAATTGGATCATCCTAGACCATGAAGCTGAGTCCAGTGTAATTACAGTCTCTCAATAGGAACTAGAAGGCAGAAAAGTTAGACAGCTGGCACTGGGAGAAAGACTCCCCAGGACTGGGAGTAGTGATATAAGTGATATAACCATGTAATCCCAGCTACTCTGGATGCAGAGGAGAAGGATTGGTCTGTTCAAGAGCTCTAGACCATGTGGAAAAGAAAGGGCTGGTAGAGAACTTGTAGCTTGGGACTATAATTTCAGTTCCCCATTTTCACCAATACATAAAGTAAATGAATCAGCTAGTTACCAGTGGCTCCTACCTGTAATTCTAGATACTCAAGAGGCTGAGATCTGAGGAAAGTTCAAAGTCAGCCCAGGGAAGGAAAGTCTGTGAAATTTTTATCTCCAAGTAACCACCAAAAAGCTGGAGGTGGACCTGTGGCTCAAGTGGCAGAATGCTAGCCCTGAGGGGGAAAAAAAAAAAAAGCTTGGAAATAGCACCTAGGCCCTGAGTTCAAGATTAAGGACTGGCATAAGAAAATAAATAAATAAATAAATAAATAGCCAAGCAGAATGATTCTCCAGCCATTGATGACTTTAAGGATGGAAGGGGACCCTGACTTAAGATGGTAGGAAAACTCTAAAAGCTGCATGGGGTCCTTAGAGCCTCATGTTGGTTTTAGCTCCATGAATCTCATGCTAGACTTTGACCTCTGAAAGTATAAGATACTTGTCTTGTATTAGGCCATGTTGTGCTAATTATTCCATAACAGCAAGAAACTGACATGCTGCCTAAAATAAGATCATTCTTCAGGTTTTTGTGTGTCTAAGTGGGGCTATAAAGGGGTCCTGGGTAGAGACAGAGATGTATGTAGTGGCTGCTGGGAATCTTAGATCCCTATCTGCCTTTCTTTCATCTCAGTGTTTAGACATGGATGCAACTTGAGCCATGTGTGAGGCTACACTGCAGAAAGTGGAGGTGTGAGTTGAAGGAGCCGAAGCACAAGACCAGCCTTGAATTCCTACCTCCATGCTCTGAGTCACAAGCATACTTTCATTGTAGTCAAGCCACTTTGTTGGTTATGGGACTTGAACTCTGGGCCTGGGCACTGTCCCTGAGCTCTTCAGCTCAAGTTTACTGCCCTACCTCCGGAGCCACAGCATCACTTCCGGTTTCCTAGTGGTTGATTGGGGATAAGAGTCAGACGTGCTCGGGCACTCGATCATCAGATCTCAGCCTCCTGAGTAGCTAGGCGTGCACCTGGCTAAGCCACCCTTATTTGGAATGTCACAGCTGGATCAATCCTAGTGATGGTAGAGAGAAAAGACATTGACAATGGCCTTCAAAGAGGCCCAACAGATGCAGTGTCTGCAGCTACAGAGAGAGACCATGTGTTCTTGGAGTGACTGGCCAGGAGCACAACCTGCCCTGACTTCCCTAAGTGTCTCTCCTGCTGGACAGCAGTCTTGACATCTCCATCCTGTCTCTTGCCTTTGCTACTGGTGTGAATTCTATTAATTAATTAATTTTTGTGCCAGTCCTGGGCCTGAACTCAGTGCATGGGTGCTATCCTTGAGCTTTGTTGCTAAAGGCAAGCATTCTACCACTTGATCCACTTCTGTTCTTGTTTTGTTTTTGTGGTTAATTGGAGGTAAGAGTCTCGTAGACTTTTTTTGGGGGGGGGGGTCATGGGTCTTGAACTTGCCTTGGGTGCTGTTCCTAAGCTCTTCAGCTCAAGGCTATCACCCTGCCTTTTAAAAAAAAATTGTAATTAATAGAAGGGTTACAGTTACATTTGCCAGATAGAAGGTGCATTATTTCACACACATTGATACTCCTCATGATTTTGTCCTCATTTCCCTCCCCCACCCCCTCCCCTCATCTTGTTTCCCCCTTCCCTATCCTATTTCAAATAAACATACATACAGTATACCAGATAACAAGGTAAGATACTGTGACAATATGAGAATAACCAAGGGACAACAAAAGAGATGAAAAATAACATAGTACATTAAGAACAACAATCACACATTCTATAGCTCTTGTTTCCATATCCTGTAGGTCCTTTCATTTAGCCTCATCCTATATGGCTTTATGTATCTAGGTTTTAACTATTGTAAACCTCTGCTAGGAGAATCCAAGGTTTGTACTAATTATGACAAATGAGGGAAACCATTGAGCCTATGTTCCTTTGGGTCTGGCTTACTTCACTTAATATGATTTTTTTCCCTAAGTCTTTCCATTTCCTTACAAATAGCCACCCTACCCTTGAGCCAAGCCCCACTTCCCATTTTCTAGTAGTTAATTGGAAATAAGAGTCACAGGTCCTTTTGTGCCCAAGCTGGCTTTGAACCTTGATCCTCAGATCTCAGCTTCCAGAGTAGCTAGGATTACAGGCGTGAGCCATCACTCCAGGCTTCATAGACTTTTTTGCTCAGGCTGGCTTTGAACTGCCATCCTCAAATCTCAGCCTCTTGAGTAGCTAGGATTGCAGGTGTGAGCCACCAGCAGCATCCTGTTTGGTGTATAACCTCCCTGAATTGGCTTTACCAGCTGGCTTTCTGGACTCTGAGTGGCCTGGGTGAGAAGTCCTGACGCAGTGCTGGCCCCAGGGGAACTTACAGTCCCAGCTGGCCTTCTCCCATATCTTACCCAGAGAAAGCTCAATAAAGTCTCATATTATAGCCCAGGCTGGCCTCAAACTCTCAATCCTTTTGCTTCAATTCCCTGACTACTGGGATTATAGGCATGTGTTACCTACCACACCCAGGTAGGAACTCAAAATTTATTTAGCATAGAAGACTTAGATCTTTATGTATGATTTCAGAGGAAATCACAATAATAACAGGTAACATTATCGAGCACTTATTTTGGAGCAGAGAATCAATTGCTTTATGTTTTAGTTGAATTCTCAGAATACCAGGAGGTAGATCTTGTCATCTTCCTTTACAGGTAATGAAAACTGTATTAGAAGAGAAGTTAATTTACCTAAGGCCACTTGGCTGCTAAGGGTCAGAGCAATGTGTAAATCAGACAGTCTGATCTTAAAGCCCATTCTGTGATGTGTTTAGCTACTTTCATCTGAGTAGCACTTAACACAATGTTGAGATGATCACCATCGTTGCCCAGCGCACCAGGCAGCGCTGCACTGTACAGCTCCTTGGGGGCCATTCACTCTGTTATCGGTGTGAGCTGTAAACTCTGGAGTTGTGCAGCGCATAGCATGTACAATTGTAGGGAGGCTGCTCTGGGTCCTTGGGCCTGCCTAAGCAGATTGCAGGAAGTCACATGGAAAGATCAGGAGCTCAGTTGGGGAGCTTTGAAAAACTATGACTGGGAATTGGTGTTGAAACATACCACTAGGGGAGTAAGCCAAGGTGCCAGGCCACCAGAATGCAGAGGACTCTTGCTGGAACAGTTCCAGTCAGTGTCTTTCTCACTCAGACTGGCACTAGATTATACTTTTAAAAGAAGGGGGAGGGGGATAGCTTGGCTTTCGTGTTATAAAAGATCATGCATATCTACTGAATGACATATAGAAAATATAGAAAACCTTAAGGAAGATTGTCCTACAATCCAGAGAGAACCAATCCTAATATTTTAGTACATTCTGTAAGACTTCCTCTCTGTGTCTGTATATACCTGTATACATATATATCTATATATCTATTTATATCTAGATATCCACATCTCCCTTTCTATATGTACATCTATTGACCAATCATCGATCAGTGTTTTTCTCTGTATATATCTATAAATTGATCATATAGGTGTTGTATTATCTTTCTTGAGATCTATATCTCTATCATCCATCTAGATCTTCCAGATCTTTCTCTTGTTGAGAACAACACATCATTTGTAGATAGTTCATATTATTAGTGAACTTGGCACAGTTTTCTCCCTAGAAGTGGTTCAGATGGTGCCAAGCTGCCTCTTGCTTGACCTGGGACATCTTGGAGACTCCACCTGGCAGTGGGCCTGGGATCCTGACAAGGCTTAGGAGAGCCAGTAGGCCACCAGGAGGAGAGGCCATTAACGGGATTGCAGGATTGTGATGCTGGAGAGTGTGTCAAGCAGAGTGCCATGTGGTCCCGCACACGCTTTGACTTGGTTGTATACCACGGGGTTTGGGGGTCTCCCAGATGAACATTTTGCCAAATGTTTATCCTGAAAGGGACCTTTGAGGTGACACAGTCCCACCTGCCCCTCTTCTTGTCTCTGTCCTGGCCCACCTTGACAGCACATTTTCTAGATGAGGAAACTAAGCCCCGGGCAGGGTACTTGAACAACTTGAGGATATAATGCATCTCAAGGACTTTCTGGGATGAGCATTGCATTCCTGATTCAAGCTCCCCTACATCTGAACTTGTGAGCTGTGAACAGCTAGTCCTACCTCATGCTCTACCATGGAGTTTATCACCAAAGTCATGTGGGAAGGCAGCATGCTATAATTCTTCCTTGAAGATTACGTGTGCCTTAGTTTACTAACAGCTCTGACAAGGCCTGCAGCAAAGAAACTCATTTAACTTGAATTAGTCCATTGATCCTTGAATGTACATGGACAGGAGCCCTTTTTCCACTCATTGTCTGGCCACATCTGAGGCATACTCTAGGGGAAACAGAGGTAGGGTTATACCACACCTGTCCACTTTAGCCAGAAGAATATTACCAGTGGATCTAAGTAATGCCACACTCAGCCATTCATAGTACTTCTAGCCCAAGGACTTGCTTTTTGATAGGGGCACCAGAAAAGTGTTGTCACAGCATGTGGCTGTTCTTTGATTGGTTTGAGCACAGAGGCTGGAGACCCAGTTTCCTTAATGGCTTCACAATTTTATCTGCAACTGTTGTCCCCAAGCAAACTTGAACATATGAAACTTTCGAGCACTAAATAGGATGCATGAGAGTAAGCTCTTGCCTGTTTAATTCCTTTTTGAAGCTTCAGTGCCTAGAACAGTGCCAAGTATACAGTAGTTACCTTATTAGTAAAGGCTTGCTGAATAGACTTGAATTTCCGATTATTTTTAGGGAATATGTAATTTACAATATTTCTCTCTCCTTCCCCGCCCCCCCTCCCTCTTTGGCAGCCATGGGGCTTGAACTCTGGGCTTGGGCATTGTCCCCAAGCTCTTCAGCTCCAGGATGAAACTCCAGCCACAGAGCCACTTCCTTCCTGTTTTCTAGTGGTTAATTGGAGATAAGAGTCTCATAGACTTTTGTGCCTGGACTGGCTTTGAACTATGGTCCTCAGATCTCAGCCTTCTAAGTAGCTAGGATTACAAGTTTGAGCCACCAGAGCCTGGACATATTTTTCTCTGAATTATACGAAATGTTTAACTTTTCCTTTCCAGGCTCTGAGACTCACAATTCATTTTTAACACATAATGATTGAAGGTCTGCAGATTCCATGGTAGGCTTATTCTCACAGAGACCATCCCTTTCTGAAACTGCTAAGGGCCCTGTGAAGTCCTGTCATCTTGATTTTCCAGATGAGGAAAGGAGGTGTAAAGTGACCTATTTTAGTAAGTAGCAAAACTGGGGTTCATGACTCTGGTATAACCAGGTGTAGCATATTGCTTAATAGCTTATGAATGAATTAAAAGCTGGATCGGATGAAAGCAGACTTGAGAAGAATTAGTTGGTGGGCCCCAGAGCAAGTGCCTTCTGGGTTAGAAAAGGCTCCAGAGAAAGACTCTTCCTTTTCTTCACTAAAGTTGTTTGCAACATGACCTAGATCTCTTGGCTATCCTGGGCATTCAGTGGGGACCCCAGGCCACATGTCAGGTGTCTTTGTGGAAAATAATTCTGCTTAAGTCACACTCCTCTGGGAATTGAGAGCCATGAGTAGCCTTCAGCTGAGCCACCATCCCGTGGAGGCGCTGAGCCACCCAGGCCTTGGTTAATAGTGACACAGCGTCATAGCACAGCAATGTGATTTGAAGTCTCTCCACCTACTCAGCAGATTGAAACTGTTTCTTTTTTCTTCCAGTCAAGGCTTTTGCATCCCCAAACATTGATTTTAATTAGTATTCATGGTGACTTATTTTTTTCAGTATAATTTGAGAGCTAAGGAAAAGAGGTAGTACTGCTACCTTGAATATAATCTTGCCTTCCACTCATACTGTGTGGCTCTGTTTTGGGGACTAGGAATTGAACTTGGGGCTCTAGCTTGCCGGGCAAGTGCTCTACCATTTGAGTCAGGACTTCAACCCTTTCTGACTTTAGTTTGTATTTCAGCTAGGGTCTTGTGCTTTTGCTCCTTAAGATACTTATATCAGGTGACTGTCATATCCAAAACGATCAAAATCTTAGATGAAGGATGGGCAAACATTTATAAGCACTTACTATTGTATCTTAGCAAGTCTCACCTAGTCTGTATTTAGCTTTGAATTATTAATTAATGACAGCATGGAGCCACTGGAATGGACTGTTGCAAACTGAAAATATAATCATGGTGTCCTCAGAGCTTGCAGCATGGTGGCAATTATTATCAGCATTTGTGTGTGTGTGTGTGTGTGTGTGTGTGTGTGTGTGTGTGTGTGTGTGTGTGTGTGTGTGTGTATGTTGATACTGGGGCTTAAACTCAGGGCCTGGGTGATGTCCCTTAGTTTTTTCCATTCAAAATTGGCACTCTACCACTTGAGTCACAGCTCCACTTTTGGCCTTTTGATAGTTAGTTGGAGATAAGACTCTCATGATTCGATGTGACATTCACGTTGGAAATGAACCATACAACTTGTGAGGGGGGGGGTCAGGAGGGAAAAACTGGAAGGAAATGAGAGAGGGGATGACACAGTTCTAAAACTAATGTTTTCAATACTAGACTTATGTATATACTTGACTTCTGTATATCATCTTTATAATACATTTAAAAAAATAAATTTATTTTTATTAAAAAAACACTCTTACAGACTTTCTTGTCTGAGCTGGCTTTAAACTGTGTTCCTCAGATCTCTGTCTTCGTAATAGCTAGCATTACAATTGTGAGCCATCAGTGCCTGGAGAGTTTATGAGGTATAAGAACTCTATTGTATCTCTATATATGGCACATAAGTTTATGCTACCCAAGTTATGCATTCAGAGTTTTAGAGAAGACTGATGCATACTGCCGCTGGAGGCTTGTCTGGCCTATGGATCTGATCCTGGTGCTCTGTGTTATACACCCTTGATGGCTTCCTATTGTTTGAAAGAAAACTCAAACACAAAAAACAAAAAAAAGAGAAAACATTGCCTCAACCTCCTCCTGCGTTCTCTGCTTTGTCCCTTGTGCCAATTTACTGTGTAAACTTTTGGACAGCACACAAATTTTCTTCTATTTGCTCCTGCCCTGAACCTTTGCACATTCTTCCTCTGCTACTTCCCAACTCAGTTATAATCCCACTTTCATAGGAAATTCTTTGCTTCCCTCCCATCCAGGTTGGGTTTCCTTGCAACTTACTCTTATGGCATTGAACTCTTTTCCTTATGAATTTGTCACAATGGGATCACTCCTCTAGACTGGTATCCTCCCCTCTGTTGAATGATGTACTTTGCATGGACAGTCAACAAGTTGAGGTTAAAACAGTGCAAGAGTAAGAGGTGATCTCTGTAAACTAGTTAGTGGATGAGTCACCACTACATGAGAGGTTCAACACTGGAGGAGATAAGGACTGATGTAGGAAAACAACTCAAGTTCACAGGCAGTGCGTGGTTAATTGCCAAAGAAGCACAGTAGATGTCAGCTGCATCAGGTTCAAAGAGAAAGCTCTCTCCTTGGGGTGGGCTGGTCTGGCTTCAGAGGGTATCATCTTTTTGAAATATAAAAGCCACATGTGAACAAATACATCTTGACATCCTGAAAGCTGAAATTCTTGCTTCTGATCATGGAAACATAATTTAATTTTGATTTACAAGCATCTCCAATTCGACCCTGAAGTCATGATGATAATGTCATCATCTCAGATTGTTCCAATGTGAATGCAATATGCCCTTTCCCAGGCTCTTGCCCTTGGACATGGATCTGTAGCTTATGAACAACATCTTTCCTTAGGTCTTGCCATTGGTCCCTCCTGCGGTGGCTTTTGCCTGGACTCTCCTAGTGTTTCTTGTGGTTTTGTAATACAGGCAGTTGTTTATGTGAGAAAGCAACTTTTGGTATTGATTTTAGAAAGTTGTAGGCTGATTTGTGAAGTCCAGCCTGACAGTCACACAATCTGAACCCAGGTCTGGGCGGGTCTGTTTGCATCTTAGTAACAACAACACTTATATGTTTGTCTCACTCCTTTCCTATTTGTCTTCTTCTGTTAGAAAATCAGTTTGGTGAAGGCAAAGACCTCAACTGTCCCTTCCCCATCAAAGCCTCAGCACCCAGGACAGGTGCTCTGGTGCCCTGGACAGAACACAGTGGTTTCCACCAGTGTGGAGTTCAGGGCTCCTGGTAAAAAGCATGAAAGGTTAGATATTTTTACTTCCAGCTGGTAACTTAAGGGCAGAAGATGAGATTTCTCTCCCCATCCTTTTATTTCATGATGCTCAGTATTAATCGGTGTTTATAATTAATGCTGAGAAGACATCAAGTAAGTGGAAAATCAGAGAGAATTCTGGACAATTATTTGGCCATAATAATGGAGAGAAAGAAAAGGTACAGGAAAGAGGATTGGTTTTAAGATAAGCAGTCCTACAATAAAGTCTCTGTTTTCCTTCTTACTTACTGAGTAATCTCAGGTGAATCACTAGAGTCTGCAGTCTCAGTTTATCCATCTGTGTAATGGGAACCTCATCGACTCCTGGGGTCTGTCCATGAGTCCTCTTGCCTGGGGAGAGTGTGTAAATAGTGAAGTGCTTAAGTGGTGAGAGTCATGGTTGGATGCTGGCCAAGGCAATTAGGAGAGGATGGGGATTCCCACAAGGCAGTTGGCAGTGACCTTGGCCTTCAGGTGGATGCTGGCTCAGAAACTGAACTGGTGGGGTCTAAATTTCAGGACCTTTGCCACTCTAAGCTCCTTTTATTATCCCCTCTCTTTGTCCTCTCTCTCCCCAGCTCCAGTTTCCCTTTCTGCTGGCTCATACAGCCTGACTGATGGGCCAGACGAGGTGCAACTCAATCCCTCGAGTTATCTAGAATTACATTCCCCAAAACATCTCTGCATTTCTTCAGGAGCTGAAAGAAAACAAGGACCAGGGCACAGGAGGGCACTGAGGACGTGCGGGCCACCTTCCACCCTTTCCACAATTTGGCCTGTGGTTTCTTAAAGAATTTTCTTCTAGGCCTTGCCAGCTCAGTCTGTGGAATGAGGCGTGTTCAATCCAGGGTGATTTTAGGGGTGGGGCAGACCCCGTCCCTTCCCTCTGATTGGCCTGCTTTACTGTCTTGCAGAAACCATAGGCTGCTCTCAGAGGTCAGGGGGTGTTTTGGTCTATCAGTCCAGGCTCTGAGACCAAACTGGCTGGATTCGAATTTGAAATGATGCATCACCTGTTTGTTCTGTGCTGTACACTCAACTTCAGACCAAGCTCAGCCCTTTTCTGTATTCCTCCTTGAGTCAAACTAAACTTCAAAAGCTTTAGCGAGAAATGAAGACCTTAGCGGAGGGGTCTTGTGTGTACCACACCACAGAAACTTTAAAAACTCCCCTTTTCAAGAGTCTTCCCTCAAATTCCTGTGTCAACACTAATAACTTTTTCACATTTCCCTCTTCAAAACTCCTCCTGTGGCCGATGGTAACAATCTAGATATATTCTGCCTTAAAAGGCAAGGAGAATGGAAGACACATCAGCTTTCCTGAAGTCAAAAAAATTAAATGGCACTAGTACTCAGAATTCCAGGGTAAAACAGTCTACAAAATTCATTAATGTTAGTTAGCAGCTATGTCTGTGGCAGTGGTGTACAGAGCCGATTCACCAGCTCACCAGAGCCCTTTGTGTGTCACTTGGCCCACTCCTCTCAGTGATGTCATGTTAAGAATGTGAAATCTGTCATCATGGAAGTATTTACATCACTGCAATCAGTAAACTCTACGAACTTGAGAGAGTGGGCTGGGAAGCATAGAAGGCATTTGTCAGTACAGCAGTGCAGTAGTCACTAGTGCTGTGTCTTTCTCTGGTGGTCATGAACAGTCCATAAAGATGCATTTACATGGCTTTCTGCAGGCCCAACACATGGCATTCAATGGCAGGCACTAGGAGAATGGTCAGTTCTTCAAGCTTTACGTCTGCTCCTTCTTCTTTGGCAGGCTCATGACTTGTTTTCCCCAGAATCTGAGCTCTTCTTTGCCCATTGCTGGTCTTAGATCATACCTCATGTAGGTTTCTGTCTGAAGTCCCAACATGCAATGCAGCAAGGAGTCTCATCCAATATGACACAGGTCATATAAGACCCAATCCCAGGAAGATGCCAGTTGATGCTACTGAAGAAGTTGCACAGCTGCAAGGGTTGGCATTGCTATGCAGCCCTGGTTTCGGCCATCAGTGAGGATCTTACTCGTGTTAGTTCTTTATTGTGCCTGCTGGCTGAAATCAAGCCTACTGTTCACTAATTCCCCAGGCTTGAGGATGCATGGTAACAATTGGATCAGAAGAGTCCTGACCCAGACACCACGCAGCTACAGATATAGATGAGATTGCTATAAATTTCCACTTCTTCATTTATGCCCTCTTGTTCATATTTTGGGGTGACCCGTACTCCTGAAATCCTGCTGTCTGTTGTAATGTTTCGTTTAAGAATCAGTATAGAAGGGATGCTGATCAAGATGTGTTATATTCCTAAACTGTTTTGTTACATGACAATGCCTTTGTACAGCTGTTTAAAGATAATAATAGTAACAAAAAGAATTAGCAAACAAGCCAGGTGTAATGGTAGATGCTTGTGATCCAGGAACTTGGGTGGCGAAAGCAGGAGGCTTTCAATTTTGAGGCCGGCCTAGGGTACCATTCACTCCAACCCTGTCTCAAAGCACCAAAAGATAAAAAGCAATGTTCAATTCAAAACAAAACAAAATATTATCATCCTATGGGTACTTTCCATTTATGAGTTCATCCACATGTTTTTCTCAGAAAGCTTTCATTGATTTTCTAGACTAAGCCATTGTCTTCTTATTTCATACCCTTTTTTTCTTTATGCCAGTCCAGGGACTTGAACTCAGGGCCTGGGAGCTATCCCCAAGCATTTTGCTCAAAGCTACTTGAGCAACAGCTGTACTTGTTCTGTTTTTGGTGATTAGTTACAGATAAGAAGACTCTTATCTTTCTTATCAGGGCTGGCTTTGAATCCCAATCCTCAGATCTAAGCCTTCTGAGTAGCTAGGATTAGAGACATGAGCCACTAGCATCTAGCTTGTAACATATTCTCAAAAATCATCTGTGTTTTTCCTTCATGGCAGTTAAAGCAGTCTGTGATGAAAGATCTGGTTTAGTAACTATTTGATTAATTATATCATATGCTTGGTGTGGACAAGAATCATGTTTTTTTTTTAAATTTATTTATTTTTTACTTTTTTTTTTTTTTGCCAGTTCTGGGCTTGAGCTCAGGGCCTGAGCACTGTCCTTGGACTTTCTCAAGACTAGAACTCTACCACTTGAGCCTCAGCACCACTTCCGGCTTTTTTCTATATGTGGTACCGAGGACTCGAACCCGGGTCTTCATGCATGCTAGGCAAACACTTTAACCACCAGGCCAAACTCCCGGCCTCCTTAAATTTATTTTTTAACACTATTTTGAACAGGTGCTTAAAGCCTCATGCTTGGCCCAGGAAACGTGCTCAGTGGAATGTCAGAGGGAAGGAATGAGACTGGACTTTAGAACAAGGCTGCACCCAGGTATGAAAATCAATCTCATACATTGCAGATATATCTCTGCTTCCTTTCTTTCTCTCTGCTGATGCAGTCTTCTATGTTTTCAGTAGGTGAGAGAAGACCCTATCACCTCAACTAAGAGACCAACTGAGACTAAGTAAGACTCTTGTTCCCAGGTCACGGAGTATGGTTGCTTCTGATTGGTTCTGGTGTCCTATCCTCATCCAATCAGTGCTGGTAAGGGGACAGAGTAGGCGGTTACAGAGAGACCTTTGCAGGTAACTGAAGGGCTCAGAGTAAACCGGGATGGTACCTAAAAGATGTTCACCATAGCTTAGGCAGAATCACCAGGAAAAGAAGAAATTAGCTCTTGAACAGTGATAGGAACTGGGAAAATGAGAGAGAATGAGAGAGAAGTGGGCTCAGGATATGGCCAAGTGCAAGGAACCCCCCACCGATCAAGAGGGAAAAGGGCTGCTGGCGTGTCCAACTTTAGGCTGGAATCCCAAGGGCCTGGAAGGCCAAATCTTCCCAAGACTGTTTTCCTGGCTGTGTCTGGGTCCCTAGTGCCAGTAGGGGGAGGGGTTGGGAGAAAATCCGATGGACTGATGCCCAGTCTACAGAGAGGAGCTGGCTGGCATTAACCAGACCTTGCCTGTTGACAATAGGGAAGAGGAGATGGAGGGAAAGGATCAGGAGAGAGGAGAGAGGAGAGAGGGAATTCTGAATTACTGAGCTATTGGTTTGACCAGAGTTCCTTTCTAGGACTGTACTCTGATATCTTACTGTGTCATATTCATGACCTGTTTCTCTGGTGCCTTAGAAGTGATGACACTGTGCCTGCTTGTCTGCAGCTCATGTCTGTCATCCTAGCCACTCAGGAGGTTGAGATCTGAGGATGGAAGTTCAAAGCTACCTTAGGCAGGAAAATCCTTGAAACTTTTATCTCTAATGAAGTACCAAAACAGTAGGAAGTAGAGATGGGGCTCAAGTGGGTGCTTCTGGCAGTCTGGAAGTCTCCGTCCACTGCACCCCACTGTCATAGTGGGAATATCCCACTATGACATGTGTGACTCTAGCTATCACCAGTGTGGGTCAGCTGGGCAGCTGTCTTTTGTCTCTCATGCTGTTCTGGGTGGGCTACCTCTTACCATGCCAAAGTGGGTAGAGGAAGCCCAGGTAGAAGAGGGCAACTTTTGTAACTAGAGACCAGTGCAGGTTTCAGTCAAGGCTGTGCAAATTCTTGTGACATCTGCCAGAACCTCAGGATGGATCTGGACTTTGTTTCCTTATTTGGAATGCTGGGTGATCAGGCCAATGTTCCTGGACTTGGTTGTCTATATACTACCAAGTCTAGCATAACTGGGAAGAGGGCACAACCATGGGCCCTACTCAAGTAATTGGAACCCCATTCACAAAGGGAATTGGATGTGTCCCGGATGTTCCTTCTAGATGGCGCATGAACTGTTCATCTCCCTGCATCCCTCCTCTAACCCTCCGATCCCTACTCCAACCTCCAAAGCATTGGTTGCATCTGATGTCATAGTCAAGGCTACATGCTCATCTATCCAGCCTCAGCGCTCTCTGAGGCCTGGCCATTCCCTCTCCCAGCTTTCCCACCACCTGATTCAGTGACTTCTTCCACACACTGAATCATAATGGCTGCCCACATCTGTTGAGTAACGTCCAGTTGTTATGTCTGATCTGGTGGTAAGATTTTCCACTCTTTATCTCACAGAGGCCTTATGAAATCCCTTTGCAAGCAGGGTCTGCCCAGAGCATGCTGGTTCTCATTGTCACATGGCTGGGTTATGCCCAGCTTTTGTCAGCCCCATTGTTTTTTCTAAGATCTCACTGTCTTTTCTTCTGGTCACCATCAAACCATCCTGTTGTACTTTCTTTTCTAAAACTTAGCATGTTATATTCAAAGTACATTATGTAATAAGTCGAGCGACATAACTTGAGGATTTGGATAAGTTTAGGAAAATGGAATAGAACAGTGGAAGGTATGACATGGATCAAGATGCATACTTGTCATAATCTTACTTGTTTATTAGCTTATATAGGTACTTTAAAAACAATTTAAAGAAACAAACAAGAACTGTTCCTATAGGTATTGTTACTAATGTGGAAATCTTCCTCCATTAATCAAAACTGTCAGTGAAATAAAAGTGGTAAAAGTATGACTTAGATGGATTTTGCAACAATTTTCTACATGTCCTTGCTTTCCATTGATATACTTATTGTTAATCTGCATCAATATGTACTTTAAGTGACTAATAACAAACTAATAAAATCACTGCCACCAGGGGAAAAAAAATAAAACTTAGCATGTGTGATGGCCTACTTTTTCCTTCCTTTTTTTCTGGGATTTGAATTCAGAGCCCTATATTTGTCACACAAAGTGCTCTACTATATATGAGTCATGCCCTAACTCTTTTTGCTTTGGTTCATTTTTTTTTTTTTTGCCAGTCCTGGGCTAGAGCTCAGGGCCTGAGCACTGTCCTTGGACTTTCTCAAGGCTAGAGCTCTACCACTTGAGCCTCAGCACCACTTCTAGCTTTTTTCTATGTACGTGGTACCGAGGAATCAAACCGGGTCTTCATGCATGCTAGGCAAGTACTCTACCACTAGGCCAAACTCCCGGCACCATGCTTTGGTTCATTTTTGGATAAGAGTTCTTGTATTTGCCTTGACTGGCTTTAAATCATCGTGTTACTTCTGATTCCCAAGTAGCTGTGATTACAGGTATTGAGTAATCACAGCTGGTTTGCTTATTGAGAAAGAATCTTACTGACTTGTTGCTGGGGCTGGCCTGGAAGGACAATTCTCCCACCTCTGCCTCCTGAGTGGCTGGACTTGCAGGCATGTACCATTCTTACTTATTTCTGAATTGTTTGCCATTCCTATCTAGAATGTAAACTTCTCCTTAACACTACCCTTCCCTTGCCCCTCCCCTCCCAATTCAAGAAGAAGGCTCAGCCTGCATCAGGTGTTCAATGAATCAATCTATGATCACAATGTCATATATGAGAAACTCAAAGCAGAGGAAGGTTAAGTAGTTTGCATTGTACACAGTGACAGAGCTGGGGTTAAAAGCCGAAGCAGTTACCTTTACCCTGCCATTGTACTTCATGGCTTCTCTTTCCGAATTGGACTGTTCTGGCGTGCCACCTAACTGGTGCTCAGTCTTAGTATTCTTGACAGGGAACAGGATTTCCCTGAGCACAGCTCCCCTTTTGTGGAAATAGTCCCTGGGGAGAGGGAGTAGTCCTTGTTTCACAGATCTAGAACCTGCAGGAGCTGACAATTCACTTCTCTCTTGACAACTGGACCTTTGAGGTTCCAAATTTATTGTCACATCACCTCTTTCCTCCCTAGACACTCCTGTACTTGGGGTGAATCAAAATATTAATATCTGGTTCCCTGGGAGGATGGAGGGAAGCAAACGGGGAAAATGGCTGTCTCAGGAAAGGAGGAAAATCTGCAGCCCATTTCTCTTAGTCTTTATTTAAAAACAAATATAAAAATAGAAAGCGGTGTCATCTGGAGAAACTCTGAGGATGAATGTACAAAAAAAATCATGTATAGAACTGGGCAAAGCATTGGAAGTGGCACTGTGGCTCATAGGGTAGGGCAGTACCCTTGAGCTGAAGAGCTCAGAGCGCCCAGGCTCAGAGTTCAAGTCCCATGACTGACCAAAAAAAAAAAAAATGTTTTTGGAAGAATTGGGCAAAACATGAAATGCTTCTCCAGTTCTGGGGAAAAATTGGAGGAAAAAGAATGTGTTTAGTTCTGCCCTTTTTCAGATTTTATATTTATGGTATATAAATAAAGAACAAACTGAAAGATGGGAGATGGGAACAAGAAAAGAATCTAAACTTCCTCCTCAAATTCTGAGATGTTATGTATAAAATCCTGACTATAACCTCAGACTTCTGTGTCTCTCCCCCAACCCCTTTCCCTCCCCCACCCCGGCAAAAAAATCATAGGCTAATCCCAGCACCTCAAAATTCAACCCTAGCATTTCAAATGAAGTGCAAAATCTCTCCCCTTCCCACTGTTAAGACTTTCCATCATTGTATAGATTTTGTACAAAAGTCAGTCTTGAAAATTTGAATGACTCATAATCAAATTACATTTCTCTAGATAAAATTTTCTCCCACATTGACACACAAAAATCTTTTAAACAAGAGAAGAAAAAAATCCTAAGAGGGTCTGATTCAGTTGCAGGCATACCTTTGTCTTTCCTTATTTCTTTCCTTTCAAGAGCAATCTTTTGATAAATAATTACAAGAAGCAATCTGGCAGGCAGCTAGGTCCTGTCTGCTGGCATTCTGCTGAGGAGAGAGATAAGGCCTGCTAGGCTGCTGTGACAATTAGCTCTGGGGGTGGGGGAGAGTAACCAATTGTTCCTGGTGGCTGGCAAGGGCTTTGCTTGGTCTGTGGGTGTGTCTAGTAAGATGAAGGACGTAATCTGTTTGTCTTCCTTCCTTCCTTCCTTCCTTCCTTCCTTCCTTCCTTCCTTCCTTCCTTCCTTTCCTTTCCTTCCTTCCCTTTCCTTCCCTTCCCTTCCCTTCCCTTCCCTTTCTTCCTTCCTTCCTTCCTTCCTTCCTTCCTTCCTTCCTTCCTTCCTTCCTTCCTTCCTTCCTTCCTTCCTTTCTCTCTCTCTCTCTCTCTCTCTCTCTCTCTCTCTCTCTCTCTCTCTTCTTCTTTCTTTCTTTCTTTCTTTCTTTCTTTCTTTCTTTCTTTCTTTCTTTCTTTCTTTCTTTCTTTCTTTCTTTCTTTCTTTCTTTCTTTCTTTCTTTCTTTCTTTCTGTGGGTCATAGGGCTTGAACTTGACCTGGGTGCTGTCCCTGAGCTCTTCAGCTCAAGGCTACGGCCCTATCCTTGAGCCAATTAAGAGTCTCAGGTCCCAAGCTGGCTTTGAACCTTGATCCTCAGATCTCAGCCTCCTGAGTAACTAGGATTACAGGCGTGAACCATGCCTGTAATGATGTAATGATCTGTTTTTTCATCCCAGGCTGTTGGCTTGTTCAAGAAACAGTATTGGTGTCTACCAGAAGGGGAAAAGTTAGTAGAGGCGAAGAGTGGGCTGCAAATACCTTCCTCTGTTCTCTGGGGTGAGGGGTGTGTCTGTCAAGTGATAATAGCTCAGAACAAAGTACAGATGTCATACTTTTTTTTAAAGATTTTATTAACACCGACTTTTACATCATATTTCAAATGTCATGTTTAACAAAGAAGTATTCAAGAAGGGAATCTCTATATGCAATCACTAGCACATAAATTTTAGAACATAATTAAAAGTAAGCTGTTGGTTACATGGATACATATTAATCTATATAATAAAACATTATGTCTATAGAGTATATATCCCCTCATAGATTTTTATGTCTATGTGGTTATGTTTATATCTCCAAGACCATGTCCATAACCTTGGGTACCCAAATATTGAGTCATCTCTCTCATACTGTTTAAATCTAATATCCACATATTAAGGATACCATGCACTTTTTGCTCCTTTGGTCTTGACTTATCTCCCTCAACATGATTCACTCTGGTTTCATTGACTTACCAGTGGATGCCATTATTTTATCTTGTCTGTTGGCTATCCTTATCATATCCTGGATTATGATGCTCAGGGTAGATACCCAGGAGTGGTATGGCGGGATCATAGGGAAGGTCCATTTTCATTTCCCTAAGAAACCTCCAAACTGCCTTCCAGAGTGGCTGTACTAGTTTACATCCCACCAGCAGTGCAGTAGGGCTCCTTTTTCTCCACAACCCCGCCAGCATTTGTTGTTGTCTAAATTCAGAATGGTGGCCATTATAATTGGGGTAAGGTGATATCTTAGGGTTGTTTTTATTTGCATTTCCTTTATGACCATAGATGTTGAGCATTTTCTCATATGCTTTTCTGCTATTTTTATCTCTTCTTTTGATGTTTCTCTTTAGTTCCCTTGCCCAATTAGTGATTGGTTTGTCGGGTTTGTGGAGGGAATTAGTTTCTTTTTTTTTTTTAAATATTTTTTATTGTAATTAATAAAAGGGTTACATGATATTTTCCAGATAGAAGGTGCATTAATTCACATACATTGATACCCTTTCACATGTCTTGGTACCCATTACCCTCCCCCCAACCCCCCCATCTTGGTTTTCCCCCCTTCCCTATCCAATTTCAAATAACCAAATACAAATATATCCAATATTTCAGATAACAAAGTGAAATACTGTGACAATATGATATAACCAAGGGACAGCAATAGAGATGAGAGATAACATAGTACATTAAGGACAACAATCATTCATTATATGGCTTTTGTTTCAATATCCTGGAGGTCCTTTCAATTAGCTTCATACTATATGGCCTTATGTATCAAGGTTTTGCTCTATTGCAAATCTCTGCTAGGAGAGCCCAAGGTTTCTACTGATTATGATGAATGAGGGAAACCATTGAGCCTAAGTTCCTTTGAGTCTGGCTTACTTCACTTAATATGATTTTTTCTAAGTCTTTCCATTTCCTAACAAATGGGGCGATGTCATTCTTTCTGACAGCAGCATAGAATTCCATTGTGTACAAATACCACATCTTGTTGATCCACTCATCAACTGAGGGACATCTAGGTTGGTTCCATATCTTTGCTATGGTGAATAATGCTGCAATGAACATTGTTGTGCTAGTGGATTTAGTATGTCCTTGTTTCTGGATGGTTGGGTAAATGCCAAGTAGTGGAATTGCTGGGTCATAGGGGAGCTCTATGTTTAGCCTTTTGAGGCACACTGCCATACTGCTTTCCATAGTGGTTGAATGAGTTTGCACTCCCACCAACAGTGTAGTAGGGATCCCTCCTGGCCACAACCCCTCCAGCATCTGTTATTATTCGTTTTCCTGATCCTGGCCATTCTAACTGGAGTGAGGTGGAATCTTGGAGTTGTTTTGATTTGCATTTCTTTTATGACCAGAGATGTTGAGCATTTCTTCATGTGTCTATAGGCCATTTTTGTTTCTTCTTCAGAGAAGACTCTCTTTAAGTCTTTGGCCCATTTTTTAATGGGATGGTTGTTACTTTGGAGATTAGTTTTGGAGTGACTCAGTTTTTTGAGCTGTTGATATATTTTAGATATGAGGCCTTTGTCTGTTGTATGGTTGGTGAAGATCTTCTCCCACTCTGTAGGCTTCCTAATTAATTTACTAGCTATGTTCTTTGCCATACAAAAGCTCTGCAGTTTAATGCAGTCCCATTTATCCAGCCTTTCTCTGATTTGTTGTGATTCTTGGTCCTTATTAAGAAAGTTTCGACCTGTGCCAAGGAGGCCTAGTGTATCTCCTATTCCTTCTTGTAAAGTTTCAGTGTGTCAGCTTTTACCTCTAGGTCTTTGATCCATTTGGAGTTAATTCTAGTGCAGGGTGACAAAGAAGGATCCAACTTTAGTTTTCCGCATGTGCTTAACCAGTTCTGCCAGCACCACTTGTTGAAGAGGCTTTCTTCCATTCTATTTTTTTGGCTCCCTTGTCGAAGATTAGGTGGCCATAGGTCTGAGGTTTAATATCTGGGTCCTCAGTTCTATTCCATTGGTCTTCAGGCCTGTTCTTGTGCCAGTACCAAGCTGTTTTGATAATTATAGCTCTGTAATAGAGTCTAAAGTTTGGTATTGAAATTCTTCCTGCGCCGCTCTGGTTTCCTCTAGATGGGATTTTTTTCTTAGTTTATAAATAAGCATAGGGGAAGGAATTATTGGTATTTCAAAGCCTTTCAAACAGTCTAACATTGATTAAGGATTGCTTTAGACAAAAAGACAGATATTCAAGTTGAAAAAAATGAACAATAGTGTAGTCAGGTATGAGAAAGGGGTAAGTTTTAGAGCAACTGATTTTGTGAGTAACAACAGTCTCAAGATAATGAGAGCAGAACAGTAGTATGTATTGGGGGATGTGGAGAGCCATCTCTGTACTGTCACATAGCTGGAGCTATGAGAGCAAACAGCATATATAGAGCAAAGGGCCTATGCCAGAGGCTTTGAACCAAGCTATGGGGGTCAAATCTAGCTCTATAGTTATTAGCTGTGTGACACTGGCAGGATATTTAGTTTGTCTGTATCTTCTGCAATTGTCAATATTAAATGAAAAATAAGTTGAGTATAGTGCTTGGTACATAATAAGCCATTTTTTGTTATAAATCTTATTGAGGCAATTAACATCAACCAGCCCTTTTGTACAGCTGGAGCAGGACTGAGGATTAGTTGAGCTTGGCTTCAGAATTGTTCAGTGACAAGGGTAGTTAAATTACTGACATGAGATTTGTTCTAATGTTTATTATGTTGTTGTAAGAAAGAACTGGGACTAATAAAAAGGTTGTATTATTTATGGAATAAAAGAGCAACTCTATATTTGGTCAGAAATGGTGCTAATTTGGTGGCATGATTCACGTACCTGTGTTTTTATGCTCCATGTGCTGAAATGTTGGGCCTGTTCACAAACACACCTGTGGTATCTACCCAGGGTTCAGACTGAGTCTGGATGGAGCAGGTGAGTCTTGGTAAATCACGGGTTGTCATCTCAGACTCTTTAAGTGGTAGGTAATCTAAACACATCCAAGACATTCTATTCCCCGAATTATATAAATGAGTGTCCTATCCATTCGAAGGACATGTCTTGCTGGGAGAATGGCTCCTTTACGAGGAAGCATCACTTATAGATCAATTGTGAGCAATCCAGACTAAGAGTCCCTGAAGAGCTGGTGATAAACTGGAGATGAGAGAGAGGGACTGAAGCTATGGAAGAAAGGAGAATGAATACCTGAGAGCAAGAGGAAACAGAACCTTTAATTCTAGTCTCAGCTGAGGAGGCAGGAGGTAGCGGAAAGAAAAAGCAGTTGGGAAAGAAAAGAGACTTCTTTATCCTTGGAAGCAACCAAGAGGTTTGTGAATTCAAACCTAAGGAAGATAGTTCCTATGAATAACAATTTTGGTTATCTAACTTTTTTTTTCTTTTCTATGTAGGTGGTACTGAGGAATGGAACCCAGGTCTGTGTATGCTAGGGAAATACTCTACAACTAGACCAATTTCCCAGCCCCTGGTTATCTAACTTTAAGGGCTTGAACTCAGGGCCCTGGGTGCTGTCCTTGAACTTTTTTTTGCTCAAGATTACCACTCTACCATTCTCCCACTTGAGCCACAGCGCCACTTCTGTTTTTTTTTATTTTATTATTATTATTGTGATGAATAAATCACATGGACTTTTCCTGCTCAGGTTCACTTTGAACTGCGATCCTCAGATTTCAGCCTTCTGAGTAGCTAGGATTACAGGCATGAGCCACCAGTACCTGGCCTAATTTTTTTATCTTGCATTTTTTAAAAATCATTGTGTTTCCTTTTCATGGGTCAACAAAAGAATATTGACTCAGTGAAGAAAACTATAGAAAAGTTACACAGGAGAAAAAAAAATCCCATAATCTCATCAGGAAGAGCCTGGCTGACAACTTTGGTAGTTTCTTTTTAGCCTTTGTTCCAATATAAGCATTTTAGTTTACTTGGTTGAGCTCAGTTTCTATTCATGTAGTTTGTCTTTATTAGGTAACATGTCACCACATTTTGCCTATAGTTTTTCTGTGAAGATTTTAGTTACATTTACTCATAAGAAGACAGTGGTGATTTTCAGTGTTGATGGTAAGATGGGCCCTAGGCAAAGGACCACGTGAAACAGATGGCAGTGAAATGCCCCTGGGCCTCTCCTGAGCAGTCTGTTGGATATACCTCATTGCCCGGCCCCAACCCGTAGTTCAACCACCACAACAGCTGGAGTATGAATAAGCTCTGAGGGAACTTGCCTCTGGCCTTTCTCCTTCCTGTTTTTAAGGTCTGGATGGAAGCTGTGATTGGGTTGAGTCAGGTCATGTGATTATGACTGCAAGGAAGGGTATTTCCAGCTATCTTGGCTATTGTAGGGAAACAGGAGGCTGTAACCTCACAACTCTCACCTCCTGGACAATTTTCCTCCACATAAGAAGGTGATATTCAAGCTGGTCCTGGTGGCTCACACCAGTAATCCTAGCTACTCAGGAGGCTGAGATCTGAGGATCATGGTTTGAAGCCAGCCTGGGCAGGAAAGTCTGTGAGACTCTGATTTTCAATGTGGCTCAAGTGGTAAGAGTGTCAACCTTGAGGAAAAAAAAAAAGCAAAGGGAGAGTACCTAGGTCCTAAGTTCAAGAACCAGGCAAGAAAAGGGGAGGGATATTCAGAATGTGGGACTTCCCCATCCCCATAAACATGGGTAAATGTCAACCCCTCAGATCTCTGCCATCCCGTGACTCATTGTTTATCTGAAGAAGCAGAAAAGTCAGTTTCATTCTTGTATCAGATGACACTGATACAACAATCATATGGTTTATTTCTCATTCCAGGTGAGGTAAAGAACACTGAGTGGTAAGAGGCACAAAGAACAAGAGTTTGGGGACTCCTCGAATGAGGGAGGTGAAGAAGGTCAAAGGATGGAGAGATGGCAGCCAGATTTCAAGGCTGAGACGGAAATGGGCTGCAGAGCAATCCATAAAACAGGGAATACAGGACGAGTGCTCAGCTTGGAAGGGGGGTGGTATGGGGAAGGGTTGAGTCAGAGACAGAGCAGAGGTATGTGGAGACCACCAAGTGGCTCCACACACGACATAAGCCTTTGTTTCTCATAAGCTCTGGCTGCAGGTGCCAGAGACACAGAGGACAAGAAGTAAGCTCCTCCCCTTTCTTCACAGGGATTCTGTTCCAGTGATGCGCAGGCCAGGGATGCAGGATAGCTGCTAGAGATGGATGTCTAATTGGGGCTCACCCATATGGGGTGCTAAGCTGGAGGGAGTCGAGGGCCTTAACTGGAATCTAGGACAAAAAGTTTAAGGAGCCAGGAAAGCCAGCAAAGGAGGCTGAGGATGTGTCAGCATATTATGTCTATGGGCTCTTTGCCTCTGAGATCTGCTTGGAGGGCATTAAAGAAGAGCCAAGGGATGTTTTCTAGGGGCATTTAGGAGTCAGCTGGCGCAAAGAATGCTGTTCCAAGGTGACATGGACCTTCAATGAACCTAAGCACGCAGATCTTCCTGCCCTGCCCCTTCCTCCATCTTCTCCATGTTGGGCCTTCATTTCTTCTGCAGTAGCTGTTGTTGGGCCTTGTGTGGCTCTGGGGAACAGCTCATCACTCACTTATCAAACCCCTGCCTGCCCCTGGGCTAACGGCATTGTCCTGGGATGAGGAGCTGGGGCGGGCCAGGCAGACCACAGCAAACTGGGTGGAATGCAAAGCTGTCTTCAACCGCCTCCTATTCTGGATTTCCTCTTGGCTTTGTTCATGCCAGTTTATCTCTTCATTCCCCCAAGAGTACTTGATGTACCAGTTCTGGAACTGCTGGTATTTATTGCTGTGCTAAAGAGACCCATTGCACAAGTTCTCCTGAAAGAGGACATTGTCCTGAATGACTTAACATCTCTGTGCAAAGGAGCTGTTAGCCCAGGACGAGCTTCACCTGTCCCTCTATAGCCAGTCTCTCCCTGCACCTCAAAACTTAGAAAGAATTTGGAGAATCTTGGGATTTTCCAGAGAAACAGAACTAAACAGGACTTGTGGGGTGTACATACATGCACACACACACACACACACACACACACACACACACAAACACACACACACACACACACACACACACACACGACGCCTTCAGAAACTGAATCATATGATTGTGATTCCCATCTGCAGAGTGGGACATCAGGCTGGAGACTCAAAGAGTTGAATTCAAGTTTAACCAGAGGTCATCTGCTTCAGAATTCCTTCTTGCTCAGAGAGGTCAAGTCTTTGCCCTCTTCAGGCTTTCACCTGATTGAATGAGCCATGGCCACATTATCCAGGGACATCTGCTTTACTTCAAGTCCACCCATTTCCCTATAAATCTCATCTATAACAAACATCCAGAATGTTATTTGACTACATGTCTGGGAATCCTGGCCCAGCCTAGTTAACACATAAAGTTAATTATCACAGAGGCTGTCATGACCAGAGGCTCAACCCCTTCACTTGACAGATAGAGAAATGGGATCCAGAGGGGCACACTGACCCATGTGGAGCTGTGCAGCAATTCAGGGGTGGAAGGTAGACAATAGACATGGAGACCCTTGGCTGCGGCCTTGTGGGGGCACAGTACCACACACCGGGTTGCTACCACAGAAGGTGAGTCTTCCCAGGACTGGCTCGTTAGCACAGCCACAAAGGCAAGTCTATTGCAAAGCATTAGAAAATTACTTTCTCCCAGAGCAGATGACTCTCCTGCAATCACAAGGCCCCTATGCCAGGTATATCCCAAGGTTTCTCTTGTTTTCCAGGGGAATTTTCCAGCATTGGTCACATACCTCAGGAAAGACTTGTTAGGTGATGAATAATGTATAAAATGTAGCTTGACTTTCAGCTCAGGCTGGAAGGCAGGCTGTGATGCCCTGCTAAGGACCTGACTCACCTCCTGAATCACTAGTTGAAATCCTGCCTCTTTCTTTATGTGACATAGTCACTTACCAGAACCCACTGGGAACATGCCAAGTCAGAATCTTAATTTCTTTTTTGTTATGTTAGAACTGGGGTTTGAACTCAAGTCCTGGACTCTGTTGCTTAGCTATCTTTCCTTAAGGCTTATACTACTCTACCACTTGATCCATAGCTCTACTTGTTTTTGTTTGTTTATTTTGTTTGTTTGTGTGTTTTTTTTAGGTTAATTGACGAAAGAGCCTTGTAGGCAGAACCTTAGATCTTAGATCTCAGCCTCTGAGTAGCTAGAATTATGGAGACGAGCCACTGATACCCAGCTTCTTCTTCTTTTGTTTTAAAGATAGAATCTCTCCAAGTAGCTTAAGCTGCCTCCTCATGCCTGGGCCTCCCAAGTTCTAGGATGAAAGGCCTGTACTGTTACACTCTGCTGGATCATTTTGATTTCAATTTCTAAGTTATGGAGAATATGTGGGCTCAGAAGTGCAGGGCCTTTCTGTCTCTTTGTAGAACAACTGAATTTAGAATGGACAGTAATCCTGTTATATAATAACCATCATGATTGTGAAGTCTTTTATGGAGGAACCAGTAGGTAGCAGCCTCTGTGCAAACATTTCCTATGCTTAGGGGTCTTCAGGCCTCTCCTTTGTCTTCAAGGGCAAGGGTAAAAGCTGCTTCTCAGAACAAGTTTGCTTGTTTCCTGAAAGGACAGAATGTCTGGGGCATACCCAGAAAGTTGTTAACACACATACAAAATGTAAGTTGGCCAAGAAGGCTGCAAATATGATATAAGAGCTGGAAACATTTCTGAGAAATGTTTTTGTGAACGATTTACTGGTTTTCTGTTGGAGTCTTTTGCACAGAAGGACTTTACACAAAAGTAGCATTGGAACTTGAGTTTACTGTGTATGACTTCAAAGTAATGCCCCCTCCAAGACTCCTTCACTTCTCAGGGGTGTTTCCTTGGAATGCATAGTAACAGGTGATATCAGTGACTCTGGGAGGCAGAAGACCTCCCAGATTAATATTTTGTCACTTATTACTCAAGAATGCTGAAATAGGCATTTTGAGGTCCGTTTATCAGTTTAAGTATCTAGGATCCTTCTTCATTTGTTTCTCTCTTTTAGCTTTTGATTATTCCTGTTTGCTGTTTGTCACTTCCTGGGTAGCAGATGGTTTGGGTAGCTCCAGGGATTGTGTCTTAACTCAAGGAAGAAAGAGGGGTGAGAGAACATTCATGTGTGCGCTTGTTGTGGGTGTGTACTCTGCATTCCTGTCCCCATTATAGGAAAGTCTATCAGGTGACTGCACATAAACTTTTGTTGGCCAGAACAAGGTCAAATAGGCCTTCCTAGGGAAGCTAGGTGAGTAGCTCATAGAGAAGAGGAGGATTCTCATGACCCAATCCGATCAGTTTTAATTTGTAGTCTTGAGGGGTGGGCAAGTGCAGCATTTTCCCAGATAAGATTTGGGTTCAGGAAGTGGTGGTGTGGCTCAAGGGGTAGGGTGGTAGCCTTGAGCTGAAGAGCGCAGGGACAACGTCCAGGCCCAGAGTTTCAACCAACCAAAAAAAAAAAACAAAACCAATTTGGGTTCTGATGACAAGGAAGAAGGCTAGCCAGAGCAGTGGCCGCCACCACTATCCAAGGCTAATCCTGGCCAGCTGTTACCATCTCTGTTTCATCCTGAAGAAGCCAAGAGTAAAGATGGAGAGGTGACTTGCCTAATGTCACATGACTCTCTGGGTGTCCTGATGGGTTGTCCTGTGTAGTTAAGGGCACCACCTCATACTTCCTTTGCAATGTTCTTCAGCCAACGTATCCTAGCAACTCCTCACTAAACATTTACTGGTTGAATGACAGAATGATGGCACACCCGCTGAAGTCCATGTATCAGGGTGCTATACTGGGACTTTGGGATCAATAGGTTTTTCTGGGTAGAGGAATGTTTTCATGGACTTTCTGGAAATGGAAATAACTTTTGATATATGCCCTATCTTGGTGCGGGTTTTCTCACAGCTAGAAGATCTGAGAATTGCTTAGGGGCCATTTGGAGGCCATTCCAGGTTTGCCTGTCACCAACTTTTCCCACAGTCCAAAAGAGGGGAAGGGACAACTTCCCTTTGTGATCCATAGTCCTGAGGACAGCAGGAGTTGACTTCTGCGGGCCCCTCTGGAGACCAGGACTAGAAGAGATGACTAGCTGGATCAGGAAGAAAAGCAATTCATTGCAAAACTAGCTCCAGGAAATGGATATGTGCAAGGGGTGGGAGTGAGGCCAAGGGGAGATGGGTGGAGGAATGAGAGTGTGGTTAAGAACTTATGGTATTTGCCACAGAGATAAGAAAAGTAAGGGAAGGGGGAGGTGGAAGGGGGGTGAGACTGGTGAAGGGGTGACACTGATCACAAAGCATTGTATTCATAAGCTGCTTTGTTAAAGGGCATCTCCTTTGTACAACTACTTAAAGATGATGAAAATGAAAACATAAAGTAGTTCATTGGACAAGCAGAACTTTGGTAGGAGATAGGTATGGTTTCCAATGCTGTTGTGAGGATTAAGTGAAACAATACATATAAGGTGTTTAATGCCAAGAACACAAATATTTCTTGTTTCAAATCAAGGGAAGGTTATTCAGTTATAGACTAGAAAGTCAAGGACACCAAACCTCCTTATTGCTGAGATATTCAACCACTTAATGCCTTACCAAAGGTTAATTATTGCAACAACCACACTACCACCAGCCACCAAAAAAAGCCAACATTGTTTTGAGTACTCACTCAAAGTGACTAGTTATTTCTATTGCTTATGTACATTTTCTCATTGAATCTTTATGGCCATTCCAGGAGATGGATATACTATTGTTATCTCTACTGTGTGGATGGGAAGTGTGAAGTTGAAAGGCTGAGAATCCTGGTCTGTTGGTGATGGTGATGGAGATGGAGATGCATGTGGGGGGGGCCACATCTATCTTTTTCGAAAGCAGCAGAGCTCATCATTTTCCTGAAATGTCCCTTTCTTGAGTGAAGTTGTACAAGACAGTGGTTCTCAGGCCTTTTGGTATCTTATCAGTTGTTCTGTCAAAAAAACAACATGCTTAACAAGACAGATTCCAAAAGCCCACTTTCCCCAGGGCTTTCATGCCTTTATGGAAATTAGAATTTTAATTTTAAAAGAAGATAAAATATTAAATCTTTTTGGAGTAAAAAATTTCTGCTGTAGCCAGATGTGGTGGCTCACGCCTGAAATCCTGGCTACTCAGGAGGCTGAGATCTGAGGATCAAGGTTCAGAGCCAGCCCTGGCACAAAATGACCTGAGACTCTTATCTCCAGTCAACCACTAGAAAATGGGAAGTGGGGCTTGGCTCAAGAGTAGAGCGGTAGCCTTGAGCTGAAGAGCTCAAGGACAGCGCCCAGGCCGAGTTCAAGCCCCATGACCCACAAAAAAAAATTTTTTTTTCCTGCTGTAGCTTAAAAATACAATGTAAAGGAAGAATTACATTTGAGAAGAAGATGGTACTCATTGCAGAGAATGAGAAGAAATAGTCTTTTTTTGATTATAAGATGTAGCATTCTCCAAAGTGTCAGAATAAAGGAGATTTGCATAAACAGTGAAAGGCATCCTGGGAAGTGCTTTCCTTCTATTAGTTCATAACAGTACTATTGCTATTCCCATTTTGGAGACATGTGAACTCAGCCACAGAGGCTAGGGCCACGGTTCAAATCTGAGCTTTCAAAGGGGCTGAAGATGTGGTAGCTCAATGGTAGAGTGCCTGCCCAGCAAGCACTGAGCCCTGAGTTCAAATCTACTACTGTCAAAAGAAAGAAATCAAGCTTTCTAGGTCTAAAGTCTGTGTTCCCAGCTACAATTTGCTGTCTTTCTAATCCTGCGGACATACCACATATTGCCACTGATGAGAATGATGTACACATGCTGTACAAGCGAGAGATGTGCAGAACGTCCAAAGAACAAAACAAAAATTCTCCAAAACATCCAGAAGATAAATATGGAGACATTTAAAAGCACACTTCAGAGTTCCAGGTGACTCTTTAGTCTCTCAGCTGCAGATGTTAAAATCTTAACAGAGAGTAATAAAAATAATTGGAACTAGATGATGCCTTTATAGTCACATGAAATGGGCACACAGTGACTTTGAAGGACAGTCACGGTGGTGAGTAAGGAAAATCCTGGACCTTTCAGGCTTGAACACCTCAGCGAAGTCCTTCGTGTTAGATTGGCTCTGGTTGGTTAAGAAGCATTCATGTGTGTGTGTATATATATATATAAGATTTACCAGCTTGGTGCCCTTGTCCTCCCAGCCATGCTCCATGCTCAGTGTGTGTGTGTGTGTGTGTGTGTGTGTGTGTGTGTGTGTGTGTGTGTGTGTCCTAGGAGATGTATTCATTCATTCGATTATTGTTTGTGGACTTTGACAGGTATCTGCTATGCTGTAGGTGCTGTTTGAGCTGCTAAATTTGTAAGAATAGATGAGAGGAGGCCCCTACCCACAATGAAAAGCATGTCAGTAGATACTGGTGTGATGAATGCCGCAGCAGAGGTATGCATCCAGCATTCTTTGGCTGGAGAAGAAGGGATCAAACAAGGTTTTCAGAGGATCTGCAGGTTTAGGAGATAACAAAAGTATACTAAGGCAGATGTGGTGGGGCAGGCAGGCAGGTAGAAGGTACAGAGGCCAGTCAAGAGTTTAGGATCACCGGCTGCTGGTGGCTCATGCCTGAAATCCTGGCTGCTCAGGAGGCTGAGATCTGAGGATCATGGCTCAAAGCCAGCCAGGGCATGAACGTCTGTGAGACTCCTGTGTCCAATTAAGGACCAGAAAACTGGAAATGGAGATGTGGCTCAAGTGGTAGAGCACTAGCCTTGAGCAGGCACAGAGTTCAAGGCCCACAACTGACAAAAAAAGAGTGTTTTGATTCAAGGAAAAGAAATACCCAACCCTCAGTTGGTAGAGGACTAGCCAATGAGTGAAAGCAGCAGGTGCTGAATTCTAGTCCTGGTCTCAGACCTAAAAAAAAAAAAGACAAAAAAGAAGAGTTTGGACCTGCAGAAACAGACGAATAAGCTGGGGTGACAGAAAGAGGACCTATGCCAACAGGCCTGGCATTTTGGGTCAAGAGTCTGGTAGACTGCAGCTGGCAGGTCATATACACTAATGAAGCAGTTGGATATCTGGACCACTGGATATGTCTTGTCCTAAGAGACAGTTGCTCTTGATCCCCAATAGGCCAGAGTTGCCTCTTCCCCCAGGATTGAAAAAGCTGGAAAGCCTATGATCCTTTGAAGTTTCTGTTTCTCACCTTGGCAACAGTTTTCTTTTTAAATGTATCCTATGTAGGCCAAACAAAATATATTTGCTGGCTGGATACAACTCGAGGGCCTCTTCACAGCTGGCTGGAGGAAGAGGATGTGTGGAGCAGACAGAGATACCGTGTTCACACAGGGTGAAGGAGAACTAGGAGGTTTTAGCCTCATGATGATGGAGGAGCAGAATTGTTAGAAGGAGACGATAAACAAGAGTCCAATTTGGGAGAGAGGCTGAGTGGAAAATGGCCAGTAAACCTTATGTGTAGGAGGCCGCTGGGCATTGTAGGGAGGGCAGATTTATTGGTGTTTGGCACATGCAGAATACAGATGACAATTGTATTTTGGCATAAAGAAATTTTACATTAGTGAAGACATCTGGCATCTGTAATCCTGAATACTCAGGTGGTTGTGACCTGAGGATCCTGGGTTGAAGCCAGCCTGGGCAGGAAAGGCCATAAAATTCTTATGTTCAATTAGCCATTAAGAAGCCAGCAGTAGAGCTGTGTCTCAAGTGATAGAGCAAAAAGCTCAGGGACAGTGCTGAGGCCCTGAGTTCAAACCTCCAGACTAGCACAGTACTAAAAATGTTCTGTAGTAGGACTCATTTTGGTTATAAATAATGGAAAACTCAATTTACAATGCCTTAAAACTAAGGGAACTTGTACAGCAAAAGGTCCCCAGTTTTATACATTGGCTAAATCTGTGGCTCTACAATGTTATCATGACCTGGGGTTTCTCGTATCTTTAGGCATTGCCACCATTAGTGTATCCAGATGACAAAATGGACACCAGTTTCAGAAAACACATGCATGTACACCAATGTTAGAAGCAGAAATAGTTTCTTCTTTGGGTTTTTAATTTTTTTTTCTAAGAGCGAAGAATCTTTCCTGTCATCCATTTCCTGGCCAACAGTCTTCCCATTATTGGCTAGGATGACATTGTAAGCCTATGCTTATGGCACAGGGAAAGGAGACCCTTAGAAATTGTAGAGACAGGGCACGACTCTTGTTTTTGGAGCTGGGATTGGGCCAGCTTCTCTTAGCACCAAGGTGAAGACGCCTGGGAGGAGAGGAAAGGGGTACATGGCTATTGTGTAGCCAGGTCCTTTCAAGATCCTCACAGGCCGTTCAGGAGTGAATGTCATTTTCTAAGGATGCGGCTTTTCTACATCTTTCTAAGCTGGAGGAGAGGTCATTTTGAAGTGGTATGGTTTGGTGGGGTGGTCTCGTCCATCTTTTCATTTGGTGAATTCTGGGAGACAGGAGTAAGCGAAAGGATTGTTAGCCCATAAAGAACTGCCTTTAGAAGTCCATGTTCCCATGTGTTTCATCTCCTTGTCTTGTCTGGATGGTGGTGGTCTGATTACATGCACTTCCCGCTGGCTCATCTTGGGTGGGGGGCACGGCCTGTCTACCGCAGAGAAGGTCGGGTCCAGCCAAGTAAGGTTTGTTTGTTCTTTCCAAACTCACAAAGCAAAATGAAAGAGAACAATTATTTTGGGAAATTTAGCCTTTGAATCCTAGTGTAGAAAAGAAAGCTTTTGATTTTTTTTTTTAAGGGATGGATGGGTCCCAGGTGGTTTTTTAATATGTAAAGCTCCCGGAAGACTTTGTCGCTGACAGAGCTGTACAATTAACTAGATAGATTTGGAACTGATCTCTGGTTAATATGATGTTTTCTGTTGTTCTCTTATTGGTGACAGTTGATCTATAGTTCATGCCTGTGAATCCAGATTACCTGAACTCTGGGATCTACTTCCTGCCTGTAGGAAGTTTAGAGGAATCTCAGGATCAAGTTCTGCCTTCAGTGCTTTGGCTTTTGTGAATGTCCCTCTGTCTGCCTGTGAATGTCCCTCTGTCTGCCTGCAAAGTCTTTTCCCATTGTGGAAAACGTAAGCACTCATCCTTTCTTCTCGTCCTTATTTCTCAAGGCACTTATATTTTACAGCACCAGGTAGAGGGGGCAAGAAGGGTGGACTCAACAAAGAGATGCCCACTCAGGAGGCTGATCTGTGGGGGAAGTAGAGAGGATCTGGACGCGCAAGGCCTAGAGTGTGTGAACCTCATGGTCCATAGCAACACCTGGAATAGAAGAGAGGAGGAGGACTCCAGCTCTTCTCTGCATGTGTGTGGAAGGAGGCGGGCCCAGCCAACCAGTCTCCACCCCTGGTCACCAGGGCTATAGTCTAAGGAGACAGTGATACATGAAGAAGGAGGCTTGGTGATAGATATCTAAATCTATAGATATTGTATCTATCGATCTAGTGGTCTATATACATATGTATAGATGTGCATATATAGACATGTGTGTGTAGGTATGTGTGTGTGTGTGTGTGTGTGTGTGTGAGCAACTAGCCCCTGGCTAATTTTTGCTTATATTATATTGAGATGGAGACTGTGAGGTGCTATTGGTCTCCACAGGGTAAGGAGAGACACACACACTCTCTAGTGCTCACCGTGTAATCAAGAAGATGAGTAATAGGGAAGAAACTTTAATATCTTAAATGGGCTTGATGGGATTTTGTTCTATGGTCCTGTGTGTGAGAGTGCAAGTGTGTGTGTGTGTTTGTATAATGGGGAACAGTGTGAGAAGAGAAAGAAGAGCTCAAGGGAGAAGGTAGGGAAGGTGATAAGCTATAGAGCCTGGCTCAGAATATATGAGGAACTCAGTGTCCTGACTGGCTGGGGAGGTGGAGAGTTCCCAGCAGAGATCATATTCAAAGGCAAGATCTCAGCCTGTTAGTCTGCATGGGGAACTGTAAAAAAAATGCCAGTGCCTGGGTCCTACATAAAGATGTTGGTTTATTTGGGTCAGGCTGAAGACTGGAGGGAGCTTAGTAGCCTGCTTCCCCCGCCCCCCCCCACCCCAGCCCCACTCCCATCCCAGTGACTCTTGGGAATATTCGGACCATGATTCTCTCTGTGGCCCCCCTGCTTTGACCACTAGCCACAGATCTTTCAACACACTTCTTGGTGCTGGGTCTTCTTGTTCTCTCATTTGTGTGACTGAAAGGCCAGATGACCAGAGCTATGCCTATGCCCAGAGGCCACCACCTGTCGCTGTAAATCTGCTATCATTTCATCATTGCTTTGCCCTGAGTACTTTCAGTATCTTGGAACTACATCTGGACGGACGCTCTGTTGTGTTCTGTCTGGTAGCGACATGCATGCTCAGTCACAGGGGACGTTGTGTGGCACCCCTGGGGTTTGTGCTTGATGAATGAATACAGGTGGGGTGAGTGTCTTTATAGGAAATTGTAATGATTACCTTGTGCTATTAATAGGAGCAGATTTTCACATGGTTCATTATTCTAATTTGGTGTTGGGAAACACTTCCACAAATCACTTTAAGTGAATCCTAACTACTTTGGGGCAATTGCCACTACACGGAGGTTTTAGGCGAAACCAAACTGAGGAGGAAGTAACCAGCCACATCCCCAAAGCCATCAGAAAGATGGGAAATCTGGAAGGAAAGAGCAGCAGCAAAGCAAAACACCAGGAGGTGGGCACTCAAAAGGAGTGGGGTCAAGGGGAAAGGAATAGGTGAATGAAGAGGGGAAGAGGGGGAAAATGCAAATAAGAAGCCAACGTATAGTCTACAAAATTTTAAGAAGAGTGAGGTCAGCGATGGGGAGAGAAGGGATGGGTGAGGACATTTAGAGGGGTGACATTGTTAAATGGCAACTCCTTTGTATAAGTACTTGAAAATAATAAGAAAAGGAAAAGAGAAAAGCCTCAAAAAACAAACAAACAAAAAAGACAAAACAAATAACAGCAAAAAAAAAAATCCCGAAACAACAACTCTCAGCTTGAAACAACTGGCTAAGAGTCTAAGGCAAGTGACCCAGCTCAGACACTTTGTGAGGTTTCTCAGATGATGGTCCCAATGTACAGCCAAGGCTAAGAAGTGCTGCACGGAGGGATAAGAGAGGCTTAAAAATAAGAGGACACCCCAATATGTTGCAAGCAAGCAAGAACGGAAGGCAAGGTTAGGGGATAGTCACAGGGAACAGCTTTGGAGGGTAATGGTGAAGTCCAGCCAGTTCCAAGAACTCAGCTTAGCCTGACGAAACTGATGGCCAGCTTCCAAACATCCTTGCCATACCCGGTCCATGAGTCAGTTGCATCACACGGCCTGGGGTCCATGTGAGAGTTGCTAATGTGAGAGGCACCTGATGCCTCTGTAGTCCTGAGCCCAGAGACAGAGAAGAGGGGCTCCAAGATTCACTGTATGGTCACCAGTCCAAATGGCTAACTGCCCAAAAGGATGGGGGTTGCTGGGTGGGTAGGGAGGGCATGATTCCTCCTCTGAGAGGTCGAGAGAACACTGGTTCTTGCATTGTGGTTCTTAGTCATGCAGAGAACACAGCAGTCTATCAGCCAAAGTCGTAGTCTTAGGTGAACAGGATGTAAGCAGTCAAGCTGGGGACACTTGAATAAAACCTTTCCATTCTGAAATAACTTCACGGGTACAGAAACGTTGGAGGACTCGTTTGAAGAAGTCTCCTATCACTCAGGTTCATTATTCATTTGTTGCCACATTTGTTTCTCTCTGTCTCTGTTTCTCACATACATAGACATTTGTGAATCATTTGAGGACAAAGGGCAGAGCCTTTAATTGCAGCATAGAAGGCCATTCTCTACTCTCGCATATAACTATGCTGCTGCTGAAATAAAGGAAGATTTGCCAAATGGGAAATGCAAAAGCTACTTACTCTGAGCTGCTACAACAAGGGAGTCAGACACGCTCATTTTGACAGAGACCCAGGAAGGCAGGGAGGGGAGCAGGTAGGTTTCCCCACTAGGAAGTGGGGAAAGGGAAAGCCCAGGTGTTGTCTGAGGCCATTGGCTTGAGGAGGCTGAGGGTAGTTACCTGGAGGCTGGGTACACTTCTGGCTTTCTCTGGTTAGATCTAAGTTGGAGTTGGAGATAACAATTAGGAAGTTCTAAGTTATTAAGTTCTGCTCACTCGAGACATTATTATACAAGTTAGGGTTTCCTTTCTGAATTGTCATGACAGATGCTGATGAGTTTTTCCTGTAAAATTGATCCTATAAGTTGCCATTATAACAGGCTGACTTCCAAGGACAGCTACCAATGATAATGGGTTAGTTTTCTGGGCAAGCTGTTATAGGTTATGGGTCAAAATTCCATGTCTTATCATCCATTTTTTACACTTAGTCTCTCAAGGATCAGTTTCTGATTTAATTCTGGTATAGCACTACTTTCCACTCATAGTCCATGTTCAAATTTTGCCAATTACTCTAATCATATTCTATATACCAATTTCCCTTCCCCATTGCTTAGTCCCAAGTGCAATAGAATGTCATCATGCATTGCAATTTGGTGGTCATGGCTCTTTTATCTCCTTGAATCAGCTTCCTAGTCTCTGTCTTGCACGTAAAGGTGTGTGTGTGTGTGTGTGTGTGTGTGTGTGTGTGTGTGTGTGTGTGTGTGCCAGAACTGGGCTTGCACTCATGCATGGTATTACACTTTCACTTGATTTCCATTTTTTTTTCCTCCAATCATGGGGCTTGAACTCAGGGCCTGAGTGTTGTCCCTGAACCTTTCTGCTCAAGGCTAGCACTCTACCACTTTAAGCTACAGCTCTCCTTCTAGTTTTCTTGTGGTTAATTACAGTTAAGAATCTGAGGAACTTTTCTGCCTGGGTTGGCTTCGAATCATGATTCTCAGGTCTCAGTCTGCTGAGTAGCTAGGATTATAGGTATGAACCATTACTTAGCTTAAGTCACACCTCTACTTCTGGCTTTTCTTTTCTTTTCTTCATTTTTTTTTTTGGTGGTTAATTGGAGGTAAAAGCCTCATAGACTTTTCTGCCCATGCTAGCTTTGAACTTTAATCCTCAGATCTCAGCCTCTTGAGTAGCTAGGATTACCAGGATGAGCTACCAGAGCCTAACTCTCACATTAACATTTCTGAAGCCCCATTATTTATGGTGAGGCTATCTCAGCACAGGCACACACACACACACACACACACACACACACACACACACTCATACCTAGTGGACTGTAATTCTTTGATTATGAATCCCTAGCCAGTTCTCCTGTAAGCCATACTCCTTCAATCTTGTCTTAAAGACTCTCAGCACTGTTTGGATTTGTGCAGCCCAGGTAACTGGACACAGAAAGTCACGTCTACATGCAGGGCAGAGGGCAAGCTTGTAAACAGAGAGTGGTACCCACAGTGATGTCCTTAGCAGCTAATCCTTCAGAAGGCCAAGAGAGTTGGTGAAATATGTTTTGGTTCCCGTTTTGGAAATATACTCTTTCATGAGCTTGGCTTCTCTCTGCATGTTTCACACATAGTGCTTGGTTTTATTCTTTCTTACCTCTTCTCCCCACCACTCTGTGCTGTACTTTCTGAGCTCTGCAAAGATGCCAGGGAAATTTTAGGGCCAGGGTTTTGTTTCTGCAGGGCAGGGTACTGTGACAGCCATGTGTCATGGGATGATTGCAAAAGGCGCCCATGTTAAGAACACTGGAGACTCAGAGAAAGTTTTGATGCAATGATTGGCCAAGTGCAATCTATGATTATCAATTTCATTTAAGCCAGGGAAGGAAATTAGCATTAAAAATGTCATTTTGGAGGTCTGCCTGCTCCTCTAAAAACATTCACTCCTCAGCAGATTCAAGCAGCTGTTAAAGAACAGTTTCTGGGTCTGTCAACAGACAGCTAAAATCCCCTTTATCCTCCTATCCTCCTCTTTCTTAATACACTGAGCAATAACAAGTTTTTATTTATGGATGATTGAACTAAAATAAGTTTGCTATGTGCTGTGTTTGGTGTCAGATTGTCTGGTGTAGGTCTCTGCTACCTTGCCCTGTGTCCCTGGGCAAATTACATAACCTCAGGTTCATCTGAAGACAATAATAGCTGTTTATGAGGCTGGAGTAAGGATTAAATGGCATGATAAGTGACAGCATGTAACCCAGTGGTGGACAAATCATAAGCCACCATTGAATGTTCACTGTGATTGTTGCTTTGATTATCACTGAAGTAAAAAGCTAAAACTCAGTTCTGGTGATCATTATAAGAAGAGTATGTATTTGGTATCACTCAGATTCGGTATCCCTAGCTGGGTGAACATGGGAAAGTAAACTTTGCCTGAGACTCAGTGTCTGAATGAGAATGGCCATAATCTTTGCAAATTTGTCTTAAGAAGCCACAAGGGCATCCATACAGTGTGGCCAGCACAGTGCCCAAAGAGACTGGATGTTGAATAAAAGCACTTAAGCATTATGTGTGGTTCTATCATCCAGATTAAAAAATATATGCAGTAAATTTGCACAGGGGAGAATAATGAAAGGAAGGCCATTCTCATCCCCAATCCAATTTAGCAATAACACTTGCATTAAGAATGAACTCTCCCCAGGCCATGGTAACTCATATCTGTAATCCTAACTATGTAGGAGACTGAAATCTGAGGATCACAGTTTGAGGCTAGCCAGAGCAGGAAATTCCATGAGATTCCTACCTCCACTGAACCAGCAAAGAGCCAGAAGTAGATGTGTGGCCTTCATTAAGAAAGCTAAGAGAAATATGAATAGGAGGTACATTCTCTAAAATAATTAGAGCCATATATAACAGACCAACAGCCAATATCATTCCTTTTTTTTTCTTTTTCTTTTTTGCCAGTCCTGGACTTGAGCTCAGAGCCTGAGCACTGTCCTTGGACTTTCTCAAGGCTAGAGCCTACCACTTGAGCCTCAGCACCACTTCTGGCTTTTTTTTCTATATATGTGGTACTGAGGAATCAAGTCCAGGCCTTTGTGTATGCTAGGCAAGCACTCTACCATTGTGCCAAACACCTGGCCTCCAATATTCTTCTTTTTTTTTTTTTTTGCCAGTCCTGGGCTTGAGCTCAGGGCCGGAGCACTGTCCTTGGACTTTCTTAAAGCTAGAGCACTACCACTTGAGCCTCAGCACCAATTCTGGCTTTTTTTTTCTATATATGTGGTACTGAGGAATCGAACCCGGGTCTTCATGCATGCTAGGCAAGCACTCTACCACTAGGCCAAACTCCCAGCCCTCCAATATCATTCTTAACAGTGAAAAACTAAAACCATTTACCTTAAAATCAGGAACAAGACAGGGATGCCCACGTTCTCCATTTCTCTTCAATATAGTTTCAGAATCCTTAGTCAGTACAATAGGCAAGAAAAGGACAACAAAAGGAATCTACATAAGGAAAGGAGAAATTAAACCATCCTTATTCTCAGATGACATGATCTTATACCAACCCAATAAATTCCACTCCCAAACTCTTAGAACTAATAAATCACTTTGGCAAAGTGACAGGATTCAAAATCAACCTTCAAAAGTCAGTAACCTTTCTGTATGCCAACAATACACAAACAGAAGGAGAAATCAAGAAAATGATCCCATTTGCAATAGCTCTCCAAAGAATAAAATATTTAGAAACTAACCTAACCAAAAATGTAAAGGATTTATTTAATGAAAACTATAAAAGCCTAAAGAAAGAAATTAAAACAGATACTAGGAAATGGATAGACCTCCCATGCTCATGGATAAAATCAACACTGTGAAAATGGTCAGATTGCCAAAACATATACAATTTCAGTGCAATCCCCATCAAAATCCCAAGGACATTCTTTACTGAAATAGAGGGAAAAATCCAAAAATTCATGTGAAACAACAAAAGACTTGGAATAGCCAAAGCAATTCTAGGCTAAATAAATAAGTAAAATAATGCAGGTGGTATTAAAATACCAGATCTCAAAGTCTACTATAGAGCCATAATAACAAAAATAGCATGGCATTGGCACAAAAATAGATCTGCAGATCAATGGAACAGAATAGAAGATCCAGAAATAAAAAATAATACAGTCAGCAGATATTCTACAAAGGAGCCAAATGCATACAGTAGAAAGAACAAAGCCTCTTCAAGCCTCCTGCTGGGAAAACTGGGTGGCCATACGCATAAAACTAAAAATGGATCCCAGCTTGTCACTGTGCATGAACATTAACTCAAAATGGATCAAAGACCTCAATATCAGGCCTGAAACTCTGAAACTGCTACAAGACAGAATAGGAGGGACATTAGAACTCATAGGCACAGGCAAGAACGTTCTTGAACAGAGTCCCAGGGTCACAACAGATTGGAGAACAACTCAAAAAAAAATGGAACTACCTAAAAATAAAAAGTTTCTGCACAAAGACATAGCTACTGAAGTATAAAGACAGCTAACCAACTGGAAAAAGATATTTACCAGCAATAATCAGACAAAAGCTTAATATTCAATATCTACATGGAACTTAAGAAACTAATCTCCTCCACAAACCTAATAAACCAATCACTAAATGGGCAAGCGAACTATAAAGAGAGACTTATCAGAGGAAGAGGCAAAAATGGCAAAGAAACATATGAAAAAATGCTCATCATCCATGGCCATAAAGAAAATGCAAATAAAAACAACCCTAAGATACTACCTTACCCCAATTAGAATGGCCAAGATTCTGAACTCAGACAATGACAGATGCTGGTGGGGATGTGAGAAAGAGGAACCCTACTGCACTGCTGGTGGAAATGTAAATTAGTACAACCACTCTGGAAGGCAGTTTGGAGGTTCCTCAAAAAACTGAAAATAGACCTTCCCTTTGACCCAGCCATACCACTCCTGGGCATCTACCCTGAGCATCATAACCCAGGATATGATAAGGACACCTGCACAGCCATGTTCATTCACTGTACTATTCACAATAGCCAAGCAATGGAAACAACCCAGATGTCCTACTACAGATGAATGGATACAAAAAATGTGATACACACACACACACACACACACACACACACACACAATGGAATTCTACATAGCCACCAGACAAGATAAAATAATGGCATTCTCTGGGAAGTGGATGAAACTAGAACAAATCATGTTGAGTGAAATAAGTCAAGACCAAAGGAACAAAAGGCACCTGGTCTCCCTGCTATGCAGGATGTTAGATCTAAACAATGCAAGGCCAATGATGGGACAGAGAGAATAAGAAAGAGGAAAAACCAAATTCCTAGCAAAGGAAAAACTTGTTGATAGCAGCCGATCTGCAAGAAATGGTTTCATTGCCAATATTCAAAGAGTTAAACCTCTTGTTCTGTGTAAGTCTAGAGGTTTTTGTATATTCCAACGCTTACAAATTTTGTAGACTAGAACAAAGATGCTTAGTATTACAAAAGTAAAAAGAAAAAGATTGTGATAATTGCTAAGAATAACTATGTCACAGTACTGTGAAATATATGTAACCACTTAATCATAACAACAAAAAAAAGCTAGGGGAAAGTGTACTAGCCCTGAGTTCAAGCCCTAGTACCAGCACAAACACACTCATGCTCACAGCGTGTGTGCGCGCGCACACACACACACACACACACACTGGACTCTTCTTTCCTCCATAGATGCATTCTTTGATTCTCCTAGTGGAACCTGGAATTCCTCTGGTCCTCTAGCATGTCTGCTAGAGAGAGGCAGAGCCATTCGCCTCACTGCCAGTGTAAATAAAGCTTCCACTGCGGGTCACCCCAAGTCATCACTTAGAAATGGATGTTGTGAAATTAGTACTATGGAAAGAATGTAACCCAATGGGTGAGGGGTGGTAGAAGGGCCCAGAACATGTCAACTGGTAAAGGGGAGGGTGGAGGGAAGACAGGATAAAGGAAGAGGAGAAAGTGCTTCCAGAACATGTCCCCCAGAAGCCACAGGCCTGTCATTCTAACTACTCTGGAGGCTGAGGTCTGAGGATTGCTGTTGAAAATGCAATCCAGGCACGTGGGACTTTTACCTCCAATTAACCATTTAAGAAAAGCCAGTAGTGAAGTGGCAGAGTGCTAGCCTTGAGCAAAATAGCTCGAGGATAGTGCTAGGGCTCTGAGTTTAAGCTCCAGGATGAGTACAGAACAGAATAGAACAAAACAAAACAAAAGACTAGTAGGATGACTATTTGCAGGGAGAGGAGATACAGGAGAGGAGAATGGAGTTGTATATGATAGAAGACAATTCTATATCCATATG
This sequence comes from Megascapheus bottae, assembly GCF_031878675.1. Lineage (NCBI taxonomy): Eukaryota > Metazoa > Chordata > Mammalia > Rodentia > Geomyidae > Megascapheus > Megascapheus bottae. The sequence continues at coordinate 55,725,642 of NC_143517.1, forward strand.
AAAATATTACAGTAGAACCCATTACTTTGTAAAATTACTGTACACTAATATTAAAGTGTATTAGTGTAAAATAAAAACTCTAGGCTTGTTGCGTGAGATCCATCAAATGCCTACTGGGATCATATGTGCCTCTTTGGACTGACTGTGGGAAGAGGTGAATAATCCATAAATTAACTTCCAGCCTCCGTCTTTTCTTGTTCCTAAATAAACATTTCAGCAGGAAAGAACACACAGATCGTATTCTATTCATGTCTAGCTAAAGCAAGAACTGTGGAAGTCCAGAGTCTATAAATCAGGTTTCTTTCCTGAACTCCTCAAAGAAAATCTTCCCCCAAGGCAATCAGTCCTAGCCAGAGTTCACACACACTGACCAGCCCTTTGAAATTCTGTGGCAGATAATGGCAAGAGTCCCAGCCCACTCTTCTTCCTGAAACAATCTTGTTGTCAGTGACAGAACCCAGAAGAATTCCCAAGGTGTCTGATGTGATTTGCCTTCTGGAAAAGAAAAAAAAATACAGTGAGGATTATAACACTTTCCACAGAGAACTTTTATCTTGCCATTCTGGGTATTTTAGGATTCTAATATGAGGAAGATGATGAAATCTTTGAAATCTTCACATTCAACTTGGATTGAATGATGGGTTCATGGAGATTCAGGCTGCACCAATGACTTGGCTGAGTTTCTATTTACACAGGCTTTCTTAACCCCAAGGTCAAACAGATTTGAGGTTACAAATAGCTAAGAGTGGATTTTTTAGGAGCTCAAGTCAAGACCAATTTTAGTACACAGGGCGAGAGAAAGTCTGAGGCTAAGTGTGTGTTTCTCTATGCTGAATATACAAAAGAATCAGAGTTTTAGTTCTTGATATCAGAATCATATGGGCACTTGTTTAAATTGTGTGCTTAAAATACTGCTGGGCTCTATTCCAGTCTACTGAGCAGGGATTTGGGT